>NW_005842038.1:2557236-2568856 GCF_000455745.1 Alligator sinensis | reverse complement strand
CGGCGAGGCCCCGCGCGCATGCGCACAGCCGCACTTGAAGCCGGGCCGGGTCAGGCGGGCAGCGACCTGCACTATTGGCGCTGTATTGTCCCGGCTCCCCTGGGAACGGGCCGGCTGCGGCCACCTGTGCCTGCCCCTGGGAGGCCGGCCGGGCTCTTTGGGTAGATGTGATATCTTTTTTAGACGGAGTAGTTGGGAATAGTTGGGAAAAAGGTCCTGGCAGGCTTTCAGGTGCAGCCAAGGTGGAAAAGAGGCTGTTTGTGAAAAAGGAAATAGCTGGACATTAGCAAGGCAAAGGGCAGGAAAGGAGGCAGGTGGCAGGAGGTGCTTTGCTGCCCAGGCCCATTGGGAAAGTAGCTAACGGCGCAGGTCGGACTCGCCCCCTCTGCTCCAGTCCCGAGCTGCCGGGGGCTTCTTTTATGCCCCCCAAGAAATACTCCAGGAGCTGGAAATGCTGTGCCAGGTAGTTCAGATGGCAGGGCCTGTGTCTCCCAACGCGCAACTGGGAGCCTTGTTAGAAGCTTACTTTGTGCCTGGTTTATTAGAAAGTACAAATTATCCCTAAACTAACCGTGTTATTTCTACAAGCCAGCCGACCCTACTAAAGACCCTGACACCAAGTATGCCCAAGTGTCGGTGCACTTGCCTTTCACATCTGAAAGCAAAGCAAAAGAAGTAGTGCTGTTTGAAAGACTCTATGTGAATGCCTAATTGACTATACATACATCATCAGTGATTCTTAATCTCAAGATTTAATGCCTTTTAGTTGCTATAGCGAAACAAATCTCTATTTTCCCCTCGGTATATCAACAGGAAAACTATAAATCTGTTCATACTGTGTAATGGGAAAGTGAGAAGGCAGTTGTAGAAATTGGCTTCTGATCTGTAAGTTACTCTAGTTCCAGTGTAATTCAGCTATAGGATAGTGAAACACCACAAACTAATTGTAAATCAAAACTGATTATTCTCTATTTGGTGATTAAAATTATGCACCTTGGCTATGAAATGACCATTTAATCCCCTCATGTGAAGTCAGATTGTGGGCTGAAAGCAGTTTTTTGTTTGTTTTCAGTGTAAGTGTCCTTAATTTGGTCATTAGTTATGATGTGCAATGAAAAATGTAAAAATAAATTTGATCCCACTTTACAACAATATGGATTGATGCAGTATGTCAGAGATTGCCAATATTTTGTGTTCAGCCCCTCAGATCTATGACACATGACTCTAAAAATGGAAATGGGGTGAATAATACCATAGGTTTTTTTCCATCTCCAGCTTCTGCTATCATTTGAGATATTTTCTGTTTTCCAATTTCTCAACAGTGTTACAGTTACATGTGAGGGGTGCACCTCCAGTGAAATCAGAGCTTTTGAAAGATGCTTGAAGGATAACATTAGAAAACTATTCCTGTATTTATCCAAGGAAATATACAGCACAAAGAGCAGCAGTGTTTGTTTTAGCTTCTGGCATAAGATTCAACCTTCTTGTGTTTCATGTTGTGCCCGCCTAGTCTTGAGAAAGCGCTCCCTAGCTGCCTTGGAGCGTACACCTGGGATTGGACGCAGCACTTGTTCCTGCGGTCTCAGTATGGGATCACATTCTCTCTGAGGGAAACCCCAAAACTTGCCTGCCATGACTTTGGTCTTTCTTTCAGTGAGGTGAGGCTCCCTCCTGTAGGCCCCTGTGGGTTGGTCATGCTCCATAGCGGGAGTTCTTGGGGCTCCACCTCCCCTGTGCCCCAGCCATACATCAGCCTTTATGACGGCCACTTGATGATCTGTTGGCTCACCCTCTGGTGTTGACTCCTGCACCCTCCTTGTCTACGGGGCCCTTCATGCCCAGCTATGGCCTCTTTGGGATGCTGGGCCGTCCCTGATATTCCTTTGTGCCTTCCTTAATTGCGCTACAGCATGTAGCACCACCCTGACCACTCTTGACCCTCCAGGGTCCCTCTGGGCTATTAACAAAAAGGAATGAATTAACAAAGAAAAAGGGGAGCAGGGCCTTGGCCTGTCCCCACTCACAAGCCTGGCACCTGTGGCTCTTGGAATCCCTCGATGCCATCCTTGTCCCTTCAATAGCTTGTGGGCCCCTCTGAGGGGCCCGTCCTCAGGCTTCTCAGTGCTAGCCGGTGCAGCCTGTTCCCGGCGTGGGAAGGACCCTTGCCGCTCGCTTCCAGCTGTGTCTCCCCTGTTGCTCCTTTGTCGCCAGCTATTATTTCAGCCAGGTGGTGTTCGGCGATGACGTCATCTGCCCGCACCACTTTTATCTGGAAGTGGAGCTGGCTGATGAACCACATAGGTGCTCTGTTCCAGCACGGCTCGTTCATTTCTTCCTTTCCTGTAACAGGTAAGTTTGCCCTGCCTTCAGAGCTTTCTTTGTGGAACCGGGTTATCTCCGCCCCAAGTCCTGCCATGGGGAGGGTCCCTCGTGCCCTCATCTCCATTCCCCCAGGACACACATTAGCCTGAAGCTAGAGGATTCACAAAACAGAAAGTGGGGGGGCACAACTGCCTATATCTTAGCCTCAAACAATGTCATGTTGTTACTTAATAAGAAACCATGTTCCCTGTATTATGGATAGAATAATTTAAAATGGCATCCTGCTAATGTTGCTGATGCTAATATTGTATATTGATTTGTGTGTCCTCCCCCTTTCCTGGAGAACATAGTGGCTCTGTAGTTAAATACTGTGCTACACCTTACTTCTTCTTGCATTTGCCTATCTCTGATGCCTCTGCGTTCTGGAACAGGCCATTTACCACAATTACAGCCACTCTTCACAGAACAAGCCATTCACAACAGAAACAGCTACACAACATAGTGGTAAAGAAAACAGTGTATAATGGGAGATCCCTTTAAACACGCTCAGCTGCCACAGTGAGGTTTGGCTACCATCATCCAACACAAAGTTGCAAAAAAACAGTTCCGAGTACCTTTTGCACACACATTTGCAACCCTGAAAGCACGTGTGCATCTGTGTGTAACACTTCATTCCTCTTTTTAGGTTTTAAGCAGGTTCTACAATTACACATTGCATTTATAAGGTTTAAAATGTACTAGGGTGCTTTTTACCACATCTATCCAAGTGTTAAGCATATGTTTAATTTGATGCAAGTCATCCCATTGAAGTTGATGGGACAGCATACATGAAAAATGTTGCCTACACATGTAAATCTGCCGAATCAGAATCTCAATGATAAATGCTTGTAATTCCTCCACAGTTCCTGATCTAGTTTTTCTGATAGGAACAATAATGAATAGCAGCCAGGAGACTGGTGTCTGGAGATTCCAAGGCTGGCAATTAACAGAGGGCCTGAACATGGAAATATCACAAAAAGTGGACAGGCTTGGACTCAGATACACTCAATAAGACTGAATTCCAGAGGCAAGCTAATTCCTCTTGCCCTGCCTTAGTTTCATTCTTGGAACCTTACGTTGAAGTCTGTCATTCACATGTATCTGTTGTGGCTAGTGATACAGCCTGCTTTAGTTATATCAGGGCTGTTTTGTTACAATTTCTAAGTCAACCAAAGATGAAAGTTTCTGTCAAAGCTACTGTCCAGGAATCCATGGACAGAGACTGTTTAGATTCTGGACTTTTAAATAGTTAGTGGGCATACACCCTCTACTCCAGGAGCAGTCCTGCTCTTTCACAGATTCCTAGATTCCTAGATTGTAAGGCCGGAAGGGACCTCAGAAGATCATTGGGTCCAGCCCCTTGCACCAAGCAGGAAAGATAACTGGGGGTCAGGTGACCCCAGCAAGGTGACGGTCTCATCTCCTCTTGAAGATTTCCAAGGTAGGTGATTGTACCACCTCTGGAGGGAGCTTATTCCACAGTCTGGACACCCTGACTGTGAAGAAGTTTTTCCTAGAGTTGAGCCTGGATCAATCTTCCAGGAGTTTGTGGCCATTACTCTTGGTTTTCCCCTCAGGTGCCCTGGTGAACAGTTGCTCACTGAGTCCTTGATGTACTCCCCTAGTGTAGCGGTAAGCTGCTCCAGGTCCCCTCTCAGTCTTCTTTTTCTCAGACTGAAGAGTCCCAGATTCATCAGCCTTTCCTCATATGGCTTGCCTTTTAAGACTCTGATAATATGGGTGGCTCTTTGTTGGTCTCTCTTAAGCTTGTCCACGTCCTTGTTAAAGTGTGCCCAGAACTGGATGCAGTACTCCAGCTGCAGTCTCACCAGTGCTGAGTAGAGCGGAAGAATCACCTCCTTGGTTTTGCCAGAGATGCATTGATTGATGCATACTAGAGTATTATTTGCTCGGCTGGCTACAGCATTGTACTGCCGGCTCATATTCATACTGTGGTCTATTATTACCCCAAGGTCCCTTTCATTCATGGTGCTAGTCAGTTTGGTGCTGCCAAGCCTGTAGGTATGTTGCAAGGTGGAGCACTTTACATTTCTTGACATTGAACTTCATCAGATTCCGATTTACCCAATTTGTTAGCCTGTCTAGGCTACAGATACAAGTGGACCTATCTTAGAGTGTGGTCACACTCCCCCATAACTTGGTGTCATCTGTGAACTTGGCCAGTGAGCTCTTCACCCCCCACACTCAAATCGTTAATAAAGATGTTGAAAAGTACTGGACTGAGTACCAATTCTTGCGGGACACCGCTGCCCACTTCTTGCCAGGATGACACAGACAGATCCGTTCACTATGACTCTTTGGGTCATAGTTCACATATGACTCTGCTGCAGCCAGTTTCTCACCCACCTGACTGTCTCAGAGTCTTTGCTAATGATTCAAAATGCATTCTTCTGCCAATTGGCATTTTTTCCATCTTCTGCTAAGGTGAATTTTCTTCATCCAGGTCCTTAGTTCTTCCAGAGCCTAAGAGAAGCAGGAAAACAGTGAGAGGAACTTTGTAGCTTTTCTCAAATGTCTGAGTCGCTTCATATAGGATTGAAATCCCTGGGACTCCACAGCTGAGAGTTCTGAAAGGAAGAATGAGGGGTTCCATGCTATCCTCTGTAGTATCCATTATCAGGAATGAATGGATCAAATCTGGGGCAAATCTGCCCATGCCTATTAGGTTCTATGGTCAGCAATTAGCACTCTAACAGTGTTCAAGGTCCTATTAGTATAATAAAGGAAAAACTAAATCATTAAACATAATTGCAACTTTGTTATTACAGTTTTTAATATTGAAAGAGCATTAAAGGGCAGTTTTGAGAATTGGCTACTTTCTGCAAAAATCTTTGAATAAGGGTAATGTTCTACTCCCTACCCCTCTCCATGCAAAACTTCCCACTCAGTAAAATGCTTCATTGTTGGAGCTGGTCTGACACCATTTTCACAATGACCTTTCCCAAAAAAGGCTGATATGAGATCAGTCAGTAATTGCCAAAGCAATTTCTAGCAAGTGTTATTTGGGGAGAGAGGATATTTGAGTACTGCCAACAGCTTGTACTCTAAGGGGGAGGCATTAGCAATCATAGTCAATAAATCTGCCATGAGGGACAAGGCTCCATCTCAGGCAGTGGAGTGGAGCTCTGCCAGAGCATCTAGAGCCTTTGACTTTGAAATTGGTAGAATTTTAAGGTAATATTACAAAACCAGGCCAGCAAGAAAGCTACTGACCCCAGGTCTCTGTCACATTTAAGGATGTCCTTTTACAATACATTGTTATTGTTCATGTGATGATCAAATCTATTAATGTGCTAGTGAACAATGCTGTAGCCTAGGTAGGAAAAGAGGGATCTTCTGGGTCATCAAGGCCTGGCACCTGCCATTACAAGCAGCAACATAATGTAACCTCACATACATACATTTATCAAGCTCCATTTTAACAGTAGTTTGGTTTTTGGCTTCTACTCAGACTAGCAGTGTGAGAGGGGAGACAGGAGTCCCCCCAGCATGGCCCAGACCCCTAAACAGAGCACCATGGCACTCACTGCAGGAGCAGAGATGGTTGCAAGTGGGAAGAAGACCGGAGCACAGATGCAGGCATAGTCGCAGGCTCAGCAGTTTCGCAGCTGCCTGAGCCTGCATATCAGAGAGAGCAGGGCGCGTGGCTTCTGAGCAGCGCGGGCTGCTCAAAAGTCAGCTGGGGAAACAGCTGGCGGCAAACCAGGGAGAGAGGGGCGGAACACCAGCTGGGAGATGCCGACTCCAGAGCTGGGAGGCCCCAGCTCTAGCCACAGCTTCCCAGAGATGGGATCAGCCGTCTACCTGGAGACCCCGACCAGCAAGGCAGGGGGCAGGCTTAGGGGTCGGCAGGAGCCAAGGAGCCCCACTAAGAGGCAGCAATCAGGTGGGATGCCACTGGGGAGCTGCAGGGCTCTGATCAGGAGCTCCAGAACTGTGGCTGAGGGCAGACCCTCAAGCCCTCAACCATCTTCAGATGGCTCTGGAGGGGGCAGAGCATGGGGAACCACGAGCCCCCTAAAGGGGGAGAGGAGTGACACCGGCAAGAGGAGCCAGGATGACAGGACCTCAGGTCAGCCAGGCTCTAGGGCGGGGATGCCAGAAGAACTGGTAGGGGCGGGGCACAAGGGCGCCCCCCAGTACCCCCACCAGTTAGAGGGGAGAGGACAAAAAAGCCCCTGGGGGGGGGTGGTTAGAAAGGAGCCCCAAGAGGAGAGAGAGTCAATTTTGGGAGCTCCACCAGCAGGTGCTGGCATTTACAGTTGAGTTAGAGATGACCTCAGCAGGGACAAGTTTATTTTCTTGAAGAGGGGAAAACCAGCCTGAAGACCAGGGGCAAACACCTAAAGGTTCATGGCTCAGAAGACCCAGCCCTTGCAAGGTGGGCAGTGTGGGGAAGATCTGTGGGGAGCAGCATCAACCCAGGCCAAAGGCGTGGTAAGGGTGGGGTAAAGGGGAGGTTTGGAGCCCCACAAAGACACCCTTAGGGTCAAGACCCCTCCGGGCCCCCAACTGTCTCCCCACCAAATAACACCAAAGACATGGCAGGAGAGAAAAAAGGGCAATGCCTAGACCATCTAAGTGGCATCAGAATAGGGTTTCACCCTGACATCGCTGTGGGGTAGGGCACTGATGAAGAGGTCTCCAAAGCCTTACAAAACCTACTGGCAACAGACAGGTTGTTTCAGAACCTCCTGACTTTGACCGTTAGAAATTTTCTTCCAATTTCCTGCCTAAGTTCATTCATGGCCATTGTATAACTATTTGTTCTTGTGCCAATATTGTCCTTAGGTTTAGACAACTTTTCATCCTCCCTGGTACTCACCCATTATGATAGCCAACAATCATATCCTCTTCAGTATTTGGTTTGCAAAGCTAAAGAAGCCAAACTCTTCTAGTCTTTTATGACAGGCTCTCTACTCCCCTGATTTTTCCATGTAGCTTTTTCCTGTACCTGTTCTAGTTTGGGTTAACCTTTATAGAACATAGGTGATTAGAAGTGAACACAGTATTCCAGATGAGGTAATACCAATTCCTTGGATAATGGTATTAGTACTTTTCTATCTCTATTGAAATTGTCCCAACTGGTATATTTTAGATTACATTTGCCTTTTTCACAGGGTGGCTCACAGTACCCTTGCTTTTTCCTACCAACTCATTTCCCATTGATGAGCTCCCAGCTTATATAGCAGTTGTTGTTATTAGTCTATACACGCATGACCTTGCATTTTGCACTACTGAATTCAGTCCCATTTATATTACTTGTCATCAAGATCATCCAAGTCTTTTTGTCATATCTTGATCATACTGTTCATTGAGAATACATCCTAGCTTTGTGTCATAAGCAAATTATCAGCATAATCTCACTTCTTGTGCCAAGGTAATTAATGAAAATATTAAACAAACACTGATTTCAAAATCAGTGTTTGAGAAACTCCGTTACTAACCTTCCTCCAGTCTGATACTTTCCCTTTCAGCACAACATGCTGCCATCACTGCTTTTTTAATTCTTTACTCACCTTACAATTCTTCTAACTCCCATCTTCTCTATTTTAACTAGTAATTTCCTAGGTAGCATCATATCAATGCTTTTCTGAAGCCACACTAAATGAGATACACTGCATTTCCTCTGTATAGAAATTCAATATCAGTTTAGTCTGTGATGATCTGCCTTTAGTACACCTATGTTGCATTTTAGCTCATTTTCTATTTGCTTCCATGTTTTTACTCTTTATTTTAACATTTGTTCCAACACCTTATATAATATTGAGGTCAGACCATTGGGCTTGTATGATAATGATGTTCATCAGCACAGAGGCACAATGGCTAATGGAAATGAGTATTGAAACAGAAATTACCACAAGCAACACGTAGCAAAATTCAAAGAGCTTAATGAGCAGAAACTGGATACGCCCTATTCCAGAGCTATGAAAGAACTGGCATGTGAAACTGTCCCAAAGATTTTAAAGAAATCTAACAAGTCGGGGACAGTTTTAAGAAATCTAACAAATCAAGGACTGACTGGAAAATAGCAAAAGTTGTACTTGTATTTAAGAATGGGGAAAAAAAGTGATCACCTGGATCACTTTTTTCTCCATTCTTTGATCACTTTGTAAGCTGCTGCATGTGCCCCTCTGTGCCCCCCCATGCATCTGGGGCTCAGCCTTTGGCGGGGCTGAGCCCCATGAGCCCCCCCACCTTTCTGCCGCCTGTGCTTAAACAGATTCCAGGCCTTCTCCACATCCATAAACTCTTCAGTCTAGGTAGTGTCACTAAGTAGTTCCCTTTGTTTACCAAGGTTTGCTTTTTTATGACTGAAACCCCTAGGTACAGACCAAGTTTTTAAAAGCTTCTCTTTAAATTTACAGTTAATCAACTCATGAGCCAATGTTCTGTTCTATAGCTTGTTTATAATGTTGTCATTACCAGGGATCCAGGTTTTCTGTTTGCCATGGAAAAAATGTGTGTAACCCAGGCGGTACTCCAAAAGGTACCCCCTCTCCAATTGAAGGGATCAGACCAGGTGCACAAGTGCTGTGGGAGGTGTAGGGATTCTCCTCCCACTATACAGCAGAGCCAGACCACCACTGGGGACTTAACCATATACCTTGTAATGAGGGAACATAACAGGCATAATCAGGGGGTATAGTGGACACCACAATGCCCCAAGGGGCAGGATTCAACAAAGGTTAGACACTTACAATCATTGGCAAAAGACAGGGTTAACAAAATATAAAACACAAACAACAGAGCAAACAATACTGGTTGGGGAAATATAAAAAAGGCACAAAATACAAAATGTCAAAGGACAAAGAAATATAGGGCCTAGGTCATGGGAGGGGGAGAAAGGGGGGAAGACACAATGGCTCCTGTCTACTGCAAGAAGAATTTATCCTTGTTAGCTCACTCACCCCAAGTCATCAAAGCTGGCACTTGAACTCAGATCTCCCACAGGGTGGGCAAGAACACTGCCACACAGCCACCACAGTTCCAAACTGCTAGGGGTCTTGACCTTCCTGGAGCCCCAGCCTCACATCAAGCTGCCTGGCCTCTGAGTGGAAGAGCTGGAAGCCAAGCTGGGACCCCTCAGGTCGCTGCTCAGATCCTCCTGCTAGCCACAGCCTCTTGTAGGGGGTCCTGGAACCCAGCAGGATGCCTCTCTTGCCATCCACACACCATGCTGCTGAGGGTCCCACTGCTGCCTGCAGGTCCTGCTCCTTCCGGCTCTTCAAGCTCCTTCCTCATAGTCCCTTGCTGGTCTCCTCCTGAGTCAGCCGTGCTGCCCCTTTTATCCCCCTCCAGGTGACCCAAGGGGCCAATCAGGGGACATGAGGGGTGAATCTCTGGGCCTGATTGGTGAGGAAAGGGAATCCCAAGTCCTCCAATGGTCTTTTACCCCTTCAAAACCCCTGGGCCAAATCATTACCAGATTGGTGAGGAAAGGGAATCCCAAGTCCTCCAATCATCTTTTGCCCTTTCAAAACCCCTGGGCTAGGTCACTGCCAGCTAGCCCGTCACATCTGGTAAAACCCAGATTTTCTCACTTCAAGGAGAAAAACCCTGATGCTGTGTGCATTCCTGGTGGAGGGGAAAGGGGGCAAATGCTCCCCAGATTTGTGTGCAGGGCAGATGCAGGCTGCCCACTGCCAGCTCAGGCTCCCTGCCCTGCTGCCCTTCCCCTGTGGTCTCCAGAGCCCAACAGGCGGGACCTGGCAAAGCAGGGCAGAATGGGGCCGGGAAGCTCAATGCCACCACCTGGAGTCCTGCACCACCATAGCAAGGAGCCCTCTGCCCCACCCAGCAGTAACAAGGTTGGTGGTATGGAGATGTGCTCCTTGCTGCTGCCGCTATGGCAGTGTGGAGCTCCTGGTAGTGGCACGAGCCTCCTCACTCTGTCCTGCTGTGCCAGGTCCCATGGAAGGGCGGGGGTGGAGCAGGGTGGGGAGCCTGTATCTGCCCCCTGTCCTCCAGTGGGTTCCACTCAGGTAGTGCTGCCTGTGGGGAAGGGGGAGTTGTGTCCATGCTCTGCTCTGCCACAGCAGCTGCTGCCTCCCATGGGTGGCAGCTGGGGTTTGGGCAGTGTTGTGGGGGACAGGAGGCTGTGGATCATCCCTGGTCCCGTAACCCTGGCAGCTGGCAGGGTTGGGAGGCGCAGGGGGCTGTGGGTGGGGAAGGGAACCGGCAGGAGTGGGGGGCTGTGGCCCGGGGGGTTGTGGGTCAGGAGTAAGGGACAATGGCATGGGCAGGCCACTGGCATATCAGGACTGCTCAGCACTACAAAGCAGTGTTTTGTGGGGGAGGATAGCTACAGCTGGACCTATGTCCTGGTGAGTGGAGGGGCATGGGGAGCTCTAATTTTCCATGATTAAAAAAACCCAAATCAAATGCCAAAATGTATAGGTATTTAGAATTTATTATGATTGAGCACTGGTAGGCTTCCAAATTGCTTTAAAATTGTAAGCCTATCAATAAAACATTCAATTTATATATATATATATATATATATATATAGGGTGGTGTTTCATTTTAATCATGGAAAAATACAGATTTGGGGGCTTTTTAATCAAAGAATTTGCAATATTTTATCAGAGAGTTTGCAATTTTTAAACCAAGAAAAGTGGGATCCCTGCTCATTACTTCCTGAAAGCAAGTCTACAACAGTATCACCTCTCGGCGGTGCTGCCGGAGCCCCTAGAACTTGCAGTATTGCCAACTCCCAGGATTTTTGGCGTTTGGGAATGTGACTCTTTCTTTTATATATATCATTATATTGTATTTATAACAGTATATATAATATATAAAAGAAAGAGCCAAGTCTCGCATTCCCGAAGTGTAGACTTTAAGAACAAGGCCAACGATCCTGAGCGCTGGCAGCACTGAACTAGAGTAACCCAAAGGCTGATGCAGAGGGAAGCAGGCCCTGTGCCCCGCCCTGTCTCTGCATCACGCCCGATTCCTTCTCGCGCTTGGCTTTGTCACCGATCTTCCGATGTCCGAGCTACGTTTTATGCAGACAAGTTTCCAGCCCTGGGCACGGGAGAGGAGACGGCCAAGGTGAAGCAAGTGCTCCAGGAAAGACCAGGAACCAAAGAGCAGATTCAATTAATTCAGCATTTACTATTTCAAAGGCTCCTACGCGGCTCACGCTCGGCCCGGCTCTGAGCCGCGGTTGTTGCAGCACCCGGGGCCGTGGCCGGGGCCGGGCAATGGCCACCTCCGCCCGGGAGGGGGCGCTGCC
>NW_005842038.1:2544844-2556949 GCF_000455745.1 Alligator sinensis | reverse complement strand
CCCCGCCGAGGCAGCGTCTGCCGCCCGCGGGGCCCTTCATGCGCCTCGGCCCCGCCGCAGTGTCCTTCAGCCGGGCCGCGGGGGGGCCCCTGGGGCTGCACCTGTTGAAATCGGGGTCTGGTCCTGCCTTAACCCGCGAGCAGGCGCCTCCCCGGGCCCTGCCTGACAGGGTCCTTGACAGCTGTGGAAGGAGGGGAGGAAATTGTGGTGCCAGAGAGGGGGAGTCGTCGGCTGGCTCAGCTGCTGCGCCGCTCCTTGTGCTTTCCTGTTTGCTGCTATGAGGGTCTTTATGGGAAAGAAGCCTTCAGCCACCACTAAAAGGTGAGCTGCTGCCTTAACCTTCACCTTAAGCTGGAGCGTCTTTGGTTTAAAGAGCTGCCCCGCTTCTTGTGACCAAGTCCTGGATGAACCAAAGCAAAACTCACTCATCCCAAGCTGGCACTTGGTGGTCAGTGACTGGCTGTAACGGAAAGTGATAAAGATTTCCACTGAGCTGTTGTCCAAACTGGGGGGGGGTCGTATTAAATCCTTCTTTTAAAGAAAAAAATCACATGGGTTGCCTCCTTGCAACAAATAGAGGTTATGTATTTCATTTCAATATGAGGGCCTATGGAAGTGTTAACCGCAGTGCTTCACAACCAAGTCACAGTTGAACTCTCCTGGAAGGTATTTATAGACGCTTGTACTGTGGCATTGGGTGAGGTCTGAGGCAGAATGACTGACTTGCTTGGGGTCATCATGGTTTCAGTTATCCTTTCAATTATCACTGCTAGTGAGTATGGTTTGTGTGTGTCTATGAAATGACTTGACAGAATTGCATCTCAATGTCATCATGAGGAGTACAGTTTCTGCTTTTTCGTGAAGATGCATGCAGCAGCAATGAGTTGTCTGCAAACTGAAGAATATCAGCACAACACCAGTATATATGCTTTTTTTTTTTTTTTTTTTTAATGTTTTTTTTTTTTATCCCGCACCTCTGCTTAAATTGTAGATAAAACAAATTGTGTCTTTCATTTATTTGTTTTTTTTTTTTTTTTTTTTTTAAGCTGATAGTTGTGTTACTACCGCAGCTACGTTAGAAACATTTTGCTGAAGTGTTAAATTGGGGGTTAACCTAAAGCTTCAATAAGGTAAATTATCTTGTAAGGCTACAACTCCTTGATCCTAAGTTTATGATGTTTGCCTTAGAGTAATGTTCCTAGTTACCAAAAAATGATGCCTGCAGCTTTACTGCTGAACAAATCGCAGTTTATGTAACAGGCTGAGTTTAACCCAAGGCTGAAACTAAGCACGCTAAGGATATTTCTGGAGTGATTGTCTCAATGTTCATGTACTCTCTTGCTTTGTCAAGTGCATTTTTACGTGCATCCATGCTGCCGAGCATGCTCTGTATGCAGGTGGCCATGTACACATTGTGCTATATTGAAGCATTGGTTGTTACAGTTGCTAAGGCAGTATTGAACATTTTTTATTACTCCCTACAGTAGAGAGATGAATTCATAGTGTATCATAGGAGAACATGTCTGTCCTTCCTGGGGCCCTGTACTGAAATGTTCCTTGCCTGCCAGCACATCTAGCCAAGGTGTTTCTGGCTCTATACACTCTGCTTCATGTTCCTTCCAACTGGAGCCACGCCACAGATTCAACACCAGAGGAAGAGCTCTTCCTGCTTGTCACTGTGTATTGGTATTGCATGATACCAAGGGAGGGTGCTTTGAAACAGTGATGGAAATTCTGTAGCAGTTCTTGTTCTCTAGAATAGAGGTGGCTAGCCCTGGCATACATGCCACAAGTGGGATGGCCAGCTGGTGCATGTGGCATGTGGTAGATTGCACAGGAGACAGAAAGCAGACCAGGCAGTGGAAGGGGATTAGTTTCAGACTTGGGGAGGGTGTGGGGCTAACTTGTGGCATGTATGACAAAAAGGTTGGCCCTTGCTGTGCTAATGTTGTGGCAGATTTGTGGTTGGATTCCGCTCTAATGCAGTTGTGGTACTGGATGCTTGCTGACATCAGCTGGAAATTCCCCCATGCATAGACAAGTATTCTTGGTACAGGACATACAGCACTCTTGGACTGTATTATTATGCTGATCTCTGATAACTAGTGGTGGCTACTGAATTTGTGCATTAGAAAGCATGCATTTGCAGAGGCACATGTGGAGTATGTCAGGACGTGAAATGAGGCATTGCTGGTCCAGAAGTGGTTTGCTGTAGCAACCTTGGGCAGCTGCAGGCCTGTGGTTAATCAGTCTAATGTTGGCAAGCCAACTTTTCAGGTTGTGCTAGCAGATGTTTGAGGTGTTTGAACACTGTGTTCACCCACAGATAAGTGCATTGGTTATACCCACTGGAATGATAACTAAAATTATCTTCCCAGACTGTGTACTGTGGTCATTAATGGCACTTGCGATGGGCAAATGTAGGGGGGGACGGGACATAAATCCCAAATGGAAAGGGTGGATTGTTCTGCATCTCTATAGATAGACTTGAGATAAATGAGATCTGATATTAACTTGTTGAGTAACTAGGGACTTAGAAAAATATATTTAGGGTTTGTATACCCACTCTTCTAGGGCACCCTGCCATGGCTTTCCCATGAGGACCTAGGAAAAGAAGGTTTAATTGCATACTTTACAGTTGCAGAGTGGTAGTGTAGTGTACACTTGAAAGGCTGTCAAGGCAGGAAGGTGTTGCCTACCAAACCATTGACAAAATGCAATCTGCATTATTTTGACATTCTGTGCAAAGCCAATGGTGTAAACAGTCTTGAGTAACTGTTTTAACCAGAGGGTGCATTTGTCTTCACTGGGGCTGAGTTAAAGCAAGCAAGGGACTTCAGGGATGCCTTATTTACATATATGCATTGCAGGGGGTTGTGAATAAGGATATGATGCTGTGTTGTGTTAAGTTGTAATGTACATGGTAAGGTTTGCTAAACAATTTACAGTGTTGTTACAGTTTTATGATATTGAATTTACATGGATTAAAATTCTTTATTAAAATGTTTGTACAGAACTTAGTGCTACTTCTTTTTCTGAAGCATGTGTGCCAATGCATAGTGCACTAAAATATTTTATTAACAAAACACATCCAGTACTTTTAGAAAAAACCAGTGTGGGCATCCCAACCATGTGTAAACATATAGGTACAGAACGAGTGAGCCAGAATGTAGAACAGGCTGAGAAAGGAATGGAGTTACTCAGCATCCCCCTTCTCCAGTATCAACATTGACTGGAGAAGTGCTTGGAGAAGACTCCGCCCTTTTGTTCTAAGGTTGAAGTCTCCCAGACTGCAGGTTTCTACTGTAACTTGTCCTTTTGTTCAACCACTGAATGTATTTAAGGAACTCTGACAAGTCTGTTTTATTGCTTGGTCCTCTTTTAGACTTAATCTTTCTCTTTAGTATTCCAGATAATCATCTGGCTTGCCAAATATATTACAGTAATTTAACTCTGAACTGTCTCATTCCTGGGTATATGACTTGATTATATCTTCTGCATCATAACGCTGTACATAGATACTCTTACCATATCCTTTATTTAACCTTTATTCACTGGCCTTTTCAGAAGTGTCTGCCAGTGACACTTGGAAGGCTGTAGAAATGCCATGTTAGGAGAAAGTATTTGAAATCAGTTTAAAAAAAATTGGGACTTGCCAGGAATGGAGTCTCCTCAAAGGGTCCTGGTAAGAGTAATGGGTTCAGAATTTCAGAATGGTGAAGCTCTGAAGGCTATAAATCTGCTAGAGTCTCCACAGTGGGGGAAGGGGGGTGATACTGTTCTCCAACAAGTAGGATTCCATTATTCTGCAAAGGAGGTCTTTTTTGATCTGGTGACTGAGTGCACAGTCTAGTGAGCCATGAAGACAAAAGTTATAGTTTGCTTTGCCCAACGATCTCATCAACTGAGTGACTCAAATGTCAAGCATCGCCATGCAGGAGTGGGTTAAAATTTGAGTGAAACTTAGCTGAAAGCATTGTGATGCAGAGGCTTGGTAGCAATGAAACACTTGCTCCCTTGCAATCAGAACAGTGCATAACAAAAATGGAGAGGACATCAGATGCTGCTTTGAAAGAGCTTTAGACCTACAAAAGCTACTGGGACTTGTAACCCAGGCACCTTGGGATGCTGTGGCAGTAACTGGGAAATGTGTGACCAGGCTCCAAAGAGCAGTGTACATTAATGCTGGCTTGTGCTTGTTCTTAACTTTATTTTCCTGATTCTTTTCTTAATGGTAAGCATTTATTTAGTAAATATGAATTGTTAGTTGCTTGTTCAGATGTTTTCCTTTGGCATCCATCTTGGTTCCAAGTGACTGGGGAGAGGGGTGATGGTGGTGGGGAGAATGAGGAAGGAGAATCAGGGAAAGTGTGTGGTGTCTACACTCAGAACAACTAAATAAATCACTTCTGGTATCCTTCCTCACAATAATTGTATTTCATATTGCAACATATCTGGGAGTAATTTTCAGGTTATTATAAATATAAAAGTAAAGCTGTCAGATGCCACTTACCAAATTCTGGCACTGGGTCCTGCCTCCTCTCTTGGCTGTTCCATCTTTGAAGAGGTTTTGGGAAGAAGGGTCCCAGGGTCATGTTTATGTAGGGCATCAGGGGCCTGATTCCAATTCTGGAGTCTATTCCCAAGACTTGCCCTGTTCCCCACCTCATGCTACTGAGTTCCTCTGTCAAAACAAAACATGTTCATAAGATGTTTCTGGACCAGAACTGAGCTCTGTATTGGGAGTGGTATTTGCAGCCTAGTTGAGGCACATACATGAGCTTGGTGTTCGCTTCCTCTGCCTTGTAGTAGGTAGACTTGTAGTGCTTAATCCATTTCGTGCCCTGGAAATCAGTTTGGTTGAATCCTCTCAAATATCCAGACAGCTGGCAGAGATACAAATGCAGGTTTCTGGTGCTTCTTTCAACATCATGGGCCTACTGTTATGTTAGAGGTTGGTCAGCAACTTGGTGTGCTCCTTTGGTCACTAACAGGTTCTGGACTTGGCATCTTCTTGGGAAACTGTGTATGTGAGAGCACTGTGCTATAGTGGTGTGGATAGTGTTTTGTATACTGGAGGCTAGTAGGAAGTTAAAAGGGCTATAACATGCAGAAATTGTGAAGAACTGGCCAAAAAAGGAACGTAGCAGCTTGTGCTTAAGCTACACGCACACTGTTAAGTGGGTGAGTAGAAGCACATCTTAAGGTTCAAAGCATGCGTTGGCCTATGAGTTGGCCCATATCCCTGCAGGTATAAGGAGCAGGGCCAATGTGCCTGTAAATATGCCTTAAGGTTTCCTTTGAATTGGACAAGCACTGTAGCATGTCCTATACCTAAAGTGTGGACTTTAGGTATAGGATAAAAAATTTAAGTTAGGCTCTCTTGTTGCCAACCCAGTTCAATTATTTTGGTTCAGTGAATTCTAATTACTCTTGCTAGTAATGTGACTTATTCCTAACAGAACCCAGCAGTCTGCAGCAGTGGTTCTCAACCTTGTTAGATTCCAGGTACCCCTTGAAAAATGCTAGTTCTTAGCTCTCTCTCATTTTGGCTATGTTCAAAATAATAAAGCAATCTTTTGTTCCAGAGAATTCAAAGACCACCAAAGGTCTAAAGGGTTTTGACCCTATGGATTCCTGTTTGATATTTCTGGGTTTATCTTGTGAATCATGTGAAAACATATACCTAGCCGTGTTGATATGGCATGACACCCTTAAAAGGCTCGTGCACACCCTGGTTGAGAATCACTGGTCTATTGGAAAACCTTGCTAAGTATGCCACCTTTTTATAGCATTAAAAAAGCCTTAAGTCTACTAATTAACCATGCATTTAAAAAAAAAAAAAAAAAAAAAAAGAAGAAAAAGCCCTGAAAATATGGGAATATATTTGACTGGTAGATAATTGTGTGCCTTTCCCAGCTTGTGAGAATTCTGTACTTGCATTAGTATACTGGGAGATATTTTACCTTGAATTCACTCTGTAATAGTAGCTATCAAAAGGGAATGTCCCTGAATTCTTTCCTGTGTTTTATAGTGATTGATAATTTCACAGTATTTCTGTGTAGTTTCCATTCCTATTTGCTTTTCTGTGCTTTTAAGTAGCTGTCTTTGATAACCTTCCCTCTGTGTATTTATAATTGGGCAGATAAAAACAAAATGCATTTAGTAAACCTATTAAAGCTGGCTGTCAGTGTATGGTAAACTGTTTAGTGACTTTAAACTTGCTCTTACTAAAATGGGTTTTAAAACATTCTATTTTTAAAGGTTATTAGGGAGTATTGTTGTAGCTAGCAGGAAAACTTTAGAGCCTCTCGTAGGCTTCTGGTTGAATCTTGTATTTTTGGCATAACTTCTTTTAGTTTATTTGAAATTTTAGTTTTGAAGTATTTCACATAATTATGTAAGTTTTATATTTCTTATTCTTACGAATAATTATGACTGTTTACCAGGATTATTGAAGGTAGCTGCATGCAATAATACAGTTTCTAAAATCAAAACCCAGAAAACCCAAGCTTTAGAATTATGAGCTGGTCAACACTGAATTGCCCTAGTGCAGGAGTGGTGAACCTACAGCAGACATACCACAAGTGGCACAGGTATCTTGTAGAGGTGCACCAATATATCAGTCCATTGGCACTGATAAATGCCACGTGCATGCACACAGATACTGCATGCATGTGGCCTGGAAATCAGCCCAGCAGCTTGGAGATCAGTGTCTGGCCGATAAGTTGGGGGCGGGAATGGGGCAGATTGCGGCCTCCATGGTGGGAGAGGGAATGGGGCTGGGGTGGGGCAAGGGGTGGAGCTGTGAGTGGCTTTTTTGGGGGGGAAATAGGAGGGGGGGGGGGGCAGCCCCTGCCACTGCGTGCACCTCCAGGGGAGGCATGGGGGGCAATGTGTCCCCTGGATTTGTGCCCAGGGCGAGGGCGGGTGCCTGCTGTGGGGTGGTGCTGGGGCTGTGCCAGCCTCTTTCCAATGGGGTGGGGGCTGGACTAGGGCTCTGCGTGGGGTGGGCAGGGGCGGGGCAGGTGGCGGTGTTGGGAGCAGGGGATACGTAGGGTCAACAGCAAATTTTGCGGTGGCTGTAGCCTGGCCTGAGCACAGACCTGGGCTAGCCGCTCCCCACCTAAAAGAGGCGGCTCCTAGCCCCAGGCAGCCCCTAGCCCCAGCCTGCAGTGGGCAGCCTGCCCTCACCCTGTGAACAGATCCAGGGGGCACATTCCCCTCATGCCTCCCACTAGGATGCATGCAGCGGTGGGAGTGGCATGTTCTCCCCACGCCCCCTGGATGAGCCACCTGTGGTTCCTTCCCCTGCCCTGCCCTGGCTGGGCAGCACCTGCCCCAGCCCCACTCTTCTTCACCGTGCGGGCCTCAATCTGCCTTCCCACAGAGCTCTTCTCTCCCTCCCCCCACCTCTCCCACCCATTCCTTCTCCAGCAGACTTGCAGGCCAGACGCTGCTCTCCAAGGATATGGCTTGTTAATAATTGTCCGTCAGTATCAGCAAAAAAAATCTTTAAAAAAGATGCACCCTTAGTACCTTGTGTGGCACAATGGCAGATCAAGTGCGGGGAGGGGATTGGCACCGCACTTGAAGGGTGCATGCCTGCCAAAAAGGTTGGCCCCCTGCAGTTCTAGTGTTCTTCCTTGTCTTTCATTTGGATTTAAGTGGAATATCACACGATGTTCAGAATTACTATAGCAGTCTTTAACTGTCAGAAATAATGCTAATATTCTAAATTAAATTCACAGTGAAATAAACCATCTTGTGTGCCACTCCTTAAGTTACCTGATTGTGCACCTGCATGGACCCCACTTCCTACCACCAGGGTGGTTGGTTGAGGTCAGCTGATCCTTCACATCCTTCTCAGGGGTTTATAGATGGGAACAGGAAGCTGTCAGCTGTCTTCATGGTAAATAGTTGGTTGTGGATGCTGTTAACTGGCTCAAGGTGACTGCCAACAGTATAAAGTTGGTAAATAAGACTAGAGATGGCTAAATTAAGTACAATTCTTTTTTTGGGGGTGGGTGGGGGGGAGGGAAGAGGAGGGGTTAAGCTCCTTATTGAAATGTACAGGCCAAGTAGTTTCACCATTAACAAACTGCAAGGCTAGTGTTCTCTCAGCTTGCAGATCTGGGGTTTCACTTACTCATGTAGTTTTAAATCCTTTGGTACTTTAGACATGCAACAAGTTATTCTAGTGTGGTGTTTACCAGCTGCCTCATCTATGTAAATCCTTCCTCCTAGGTCTTGTCTTTTTGCCTCTTTGTGAGGGAGACACGTAGCATATAATTGATGGCTTTCTCTTGGGCCAGAAATACAGGGCTTTCCAGATTCCTCAGAATAGATTTCCTCAATCCCAGAAAACTTTCAGAAAAGCCTGTGAAAGAATGGATTACCAACCAAAAAATTAGTCATGATTTTTTGGGGTTGGAGGGGAACACAAGGTATTTGTGGAGGTATCCTGAACTCTGATGATAGATTTGATTTAAATCAAATCGATTTTATATTTCTGGTCAGGAATCCTTGACTTTATTCATTGTTTTCTACAAAAAGTGCATTCTTGTTGTTTGATATCCTTTATTCATTTAACTTCTTGAAACTTTGCACTTTTAGAGAAAGGTAAGGCCTTGACTGTATGTACACAAACTTGGAGAGAGACAATAGAGTTGATGGGTGGGTAATTAGGTTAGTTATAGCACATCTCCATATACTGCTATTAACAAGGATGTTATCTCTGGAGACGACAAACTCTCCCTATGCCTGAAGAAGGGCGTTTGTGCCCAAAAGTTTCCAAAGAACACATTTTTCCAAATATTTAGTTGGTCTAATAAAAGAGATTGCATCTACCCAACGAACCTTGTCTGCCTATGATCTCAGGAGAGACAAATCTGTAGTTTGAGAACTGAAACTAAGCATCACAGAGATGCTTAATGGGATCTTCTAGACCAGGGGTTGTCAACTGGGGGTATGTGTACCCCCAGGGGTACTTGGGAAGGTCCTAGGGGGAATGTGCGGGCAGGCAGGGATGGAGCACCACCACCCAGTACCCCATGTTGCTGCCTCCCAGGAGCAGGGCCCGGGGGTGGGGAGCAGGGGGTCAAGGGCAGTGGCGCCCTTCTGTGGGCTGCTCGGGTATTGCCCAGCTGGCCGGATGTGGCATGGGGGGGTTGGGAAACGAATATGCCGCGGATGCCGCCACCACCCCCCACCCCGTGCTGCCACTGCTCTGCATCTAGCCGTGTGCCACCCCCCTCAGCTCTGCGGCTGGGGGACACATATTTAAAAAGGTTGAAAACCCCTGTTCTAGACTGAGCACTTGCCGTGTGCCCCCCCCCTCTTCCCTCCCCCCACTCTGTGTCCAGCCACGCATCCCCTTCTCCCCCCTGCTGTCTGCCCGTGTGCCACCCCCCTCAGCTCTGCGGCTGGGGGACACATATTTAAAAAGGTTGAAAACCCCTGTTCTAGACTGAGCACTTAGTCCTATTGGGTAGAGTGGTTTTCTTTAATCTTGTACTAATATATAGAGGAGCCCCTGGGAGCCCCATAAGATTGGGCCCCTAATATACATGGCCTGTTGTGACCTATTTATAAAACTTCCAAAAAGGTTATGCGAATATATTGTCTCAAATAGTATATAATAGAAGTTATAATCCCTATTCTATGATGATATCTTTGAGCTTTAACATATCTTAAATTAAAGCTATCTTTATATGTTTATTTTTTTAAAAACATCTTAACAAAAAATAAAAACTGTGATTAAATAAAAAAAATCTCATTTTTAAATTAAAAAAAAAAAGATTTTTATTTTTTTTAAATTGTTGATTTTTATCCACCCTGTCAGAGTTGTTGATCTACAGCCCATTCACTGGAGAGGAGTATGATAGGGCTTCTTCCTTAAATTGAGTATTGTTTGCATTCTTTCCACCTATCCAGGAACTGGAGATGTGGGTTGGGGGAGGCGGGGAAGTAGCAGATTCTTGCTTACTAACTAGATGCTAGGAAGAAGGTAGGGTAGAGATGCACCTTTTTATATACTAACTAAATCAGAGATGCATAAGTTTTGTGAACAATAGTTTCACTTCATCAGATGCTATGAAAGGACATACAGAGAGCAGGCTGTCAAATAGAAAGTGATTTGAATTCCAAAGGTGGGGAAGGAAGGAGAGGGGGTATTGCTGAGAGAGGCAAACGGGATTGAATAGAAAAACAGAGTACCCATAGGGACACAAGATTCATATAAACCAATCCGGGTAATGGGATGGTAATCTGTATGTAGTTCCTGTCCCAGTCTGTGGATGATTTCTTGTTCCCGAACTTTGTATTCAAGTTGATTTTTTTTTTTTTTTTTTTTTTTTTTTTTTTTTTTTTTTTTTAAGTTCTGTTGTCAGAAACAGTGATTCTGAGGTCAGCAATGGAACGTCCATGGAGGTTAAAGTGTTCCGCTCTTGTATATTTCTGGAACCGATGTCAGGTCAATGTCCCTTCATGCTGTGTCACAGGAATTGCCCCATCTGGTCAGTGTAGACAGCAGAGGGGCACTGTAAGCAGGTAATAGTATATCTGACACTGGCAGAGGAGCAGGTTAATGAACCTTGGCTATGTATATTCATTTTATTTGGTCCAGTGATGATGTGGTCTTTGAGGAGTAAGAGCTGGCATCTAGGTCTGTTACAAGGCCTGGTTATTTGGTGAGAATAGGAGTTAGATCAGGGTTTCTCTTGGTGGGAATCGGGTTTCGGTGGCAAAACTGGAAGTTGCACAGTAGGATTTCCTGTTTCGCTTTTGTGTGCTTGGATTGGTTGCTGGGGGACACCCCCTTCCTGTCGCGCCCCCCCACTCGACTGGTGGGACCCCAGGATATTTTGACCTTGTGTAAGTGGGACATAAGGTACAAAAGGTTGAGAACCACTGAGTTAGATGACCAGTTGCTTGAGAGATGCCATTTGAGGGGTGGGGAGAGCTTGTTGTAAGCCAGGACAGGATTACTCCTTGTGACTACCCTTGAGATGATCATCACTTTTACAGGAAGGGCTAGAGATCATTAATGATGTGTTCAAGCTGGGCAGCTAGAAGGATTCTGTTACCCTTGTCACCGGATTGATGTTGTAGGAAGTCACTTGGTGCTGCATGTGAGGATTGGGCTCCAGAAGTTCTGTGTCACCCCCACTTGGCCCTGCATGCATGAGCCATGGCTCTTGGGGCTCCCTCTTGACTTAATGACACTGTTAGGGGCTGGATCTGGTCTGTGGGTTGAGCATACCTGATGTAAAGTGTTCTTGGGTATGGACATGCATCCATTTACAGCTGTTGCATTCTAACAGTTGCATGTGGACCAGCTGGGAATGGTAGAAATGTAGTAGTACAATTGCTCCAGTTCTAACCCTGGATGAAGCAAGGTGACAGGCTTGGGTTTTCTGCCCTCCCTTGAGTCTGGAGCCCCTAGTGCCCAGACTGGTCTGCCTGTGTTCCCTAGCCTACCCCACATCTTATCCCTTGCCTGCCATGACCTGATGTTGCATATATGAAGGGGAGAAGGCTGCCCATAGGGCCTGGGGTGACCTGCTTCTTAGTGCCTTTTACTTCTCTGCCCAAACTCCTCCCCCGCCCCCAGCTCTAGTTCCTCTTTAAGAGAATCTTGGTTGCCTTAGGGGTGAGAATCGTGACCTCCAGCTGCCCCATAGTTATGCCCATATCTCGCAGATGACTCTCATTTGCCCTTTGTAGGGGATCTCTCAGTCCCAAATAGACACTGGGCCCCTCAGGCACCAAACCCTTGTCTGGGTTTCAGCTTTCTCAGTCTTTGCCCTTTTTATCTGGCTGAGACCCCTGGGCCTCTGGGTTCCTGGGCCCCAGCCCATCGCGTCTCTGACCAAAGCTAGTCTCACAGGCACCTTGAGTACCCTGCTTCATGGTCTCCAGACCTGCCTGACAGCCACAATTGGGGCTTTTAGTTGCAAAAGAAAACAAAGCCAACATACAGAGGGTTAACCATCTGGTTTTATCTCAAACTCAACTCTCTCAGGGCCATAACTATTGACATATTCATCAGGAGTAGCCTCAGTTCCCTCAGCCCTAGGATACTTCCTTTTCCCCTGGCAGCTA
>NW_005842038.1:2497308-2544813 GCF_000455745.1 Alligator sinensis | reverse complement strand
GCTCCTTTCCCTGCAGCTTGCAGGCCTGGACTGCCCACCCCAGATCAGAGTGTGGGCTTTATATGTAGCCAAGCCTTGCCCCTTCTAGTCAGCTGACTGCTGCCACTGGAGATGTCTAGTGGTTCCTACTGAGTTTAATAAGTTGTTGGGCTGTTATTGCCTTGCAGCCTTCCCAAAGTTCTTGGCAGGCCCAGGTCTTGAGGATGGAGTTTTTATTGGGGCTGGCTGTTGCAGCAGTCTGCCCCTGTGGGCTTTGAAAGTCTTGCTCCCCTCTCTGATTGTGGTTGACAGGGTTGGAATTCCCCATTACAAGCAGTATTAAAGTTGAAGCTTTTTTGCTACATTTGTATTGTTCCTGGCTTTTCCCCACAGCCTTAGAACATGGCAGCTGGTGTATGGTTTGGGGCAAGAGTCCTTCCTCTCTTTTTGAAACATCTCTGGGGCTAATTACAGACATTCAAAAAGCCCGAGCCTGAATTGATTTAATCTTTGCAGGTTAGTCTAACCTGCATAGGTTGAACTGGCAAACAAGTGATTAGACATTCACTTTTGATTCCAGAAATGCAGGCACGTGCCTGCAGTGGCTCAGGCTAGAAGCTGGTAGGGGGGAGGGGGTTAGAGCAAGCCTTCCCTTCCCTTCAGGCTGGGGGAACCTGAACGGGGGTGATGGCATGGCCAGGCCCCAGTTGGCTGAGTGTGACTGAGGGGTGTGACCTTGGCCTGCAGGGATACCAGCTGGGGTCTGCCCAACTTCTCTCCTGTGCTCATGGCTCGGCACAGCCCAGGACCCTCAGAGACCCCCTCCCAGCCAGGGGGCGATCCTACTGCGCCTTCCCAGCCACTGGGCCCAGAGTTTGGTTTAGGGCACCCCAGGAGCAAAGGCCAGGTTGGGGGGAGGCAGGGGAGCAAAATAAATGGCCCCAGGCCCAGGTTGGGATATGCACAGAAGGATCTTGGCAGTGGCAGCTCCATCCTGAATGTGCGTTCTCCTGAGCAGAGGGACCCAGGGCAGGGGTGGGGAAGGCTGGGGAAGGGCTCAAGTATGTCGGCATTAGCCCAGGGCAAAGCCAAGCTGAGCTGAGCATACAGCTGAGGGAGTAGCTCCTGCCTAGCGGCCCCTTCTGCCCACTGGAGAGTGGTCTCTGGGCTGGCCTTGGCCCTCACAGTGGTGTGCACAGGATGGGCTCAGCCCCGAGCACTATTACCTGCGTCTTCCAGGCTGCTGACTTTTCCTGTACTCAGTGGCTGCACAGCATGGCCCTGTGTACCAGGCACCAGGCGTGGGGCTCTACCCCTTTGGCTACTCTACTGCCACTGCTGTCATGGTGGGTCTGCCCTCACTGTACTGGTAGGCGCCACTGAACTGCAGTCAGGTGGCAGATGGTGGCAGGGAAACTGTAAGAGCAGCATGGCCCTGTGTACCAGGTGCCAGGCACTGGGTACTACCCCTATGGCTTTCCTGCCACCGCCATCTGCCCACCCAACAGCCAACTGCAGTTCAGTAACACAGGTGGCACCTGATAGTGGTGGCAGAGAAGCCATAGGGGTAGAGCCCCATGCCTGGTACACGGGGTCATGCTGTGCCACTGTATGGGAAGAGTTAGCAGTGCACACCCAGTGGCCTGGAGGATGTAGGTAATAGTGCTGAGGGGGTGAGCCCATGCTGTGAACACTGCTGCAGGGGCCGGGGCTGACCAAGGCACTGCTCTCCAGTGGGTAAAAGGGGCTGCCAGGCAGGAGCTGCATGCTTGACTCATCTTGGCTCTGTCCTGGACTAGCACCAACACACTGGAGTCCCTTCCCCGCTACCCCCACACTCTAGCCTGGGTCCCTCTGCTTGGCGGGGCTCATGTCAAGGGTGGAGGAGCCACCGCTGCATCCCTCTGCGCATGTCTCTACCTGAACTTGAGGCTGTTTTACTCCCCTTCCTCCCTCAATCTCGCCTTTACTCCTGGGCTGCCCCAGGTGAAACCCTGGCCCTGATGGCTGGGAAGGGGACCTCTGGGGGTCCCGGGCTGTTCTGAGCCACGAGCAGGGGGGGGAAGTCAAGCAGACCTCGGCTGGGTTCCATGCTGGTGGGACTAGGGAGGGAGGGGGGAATTTAAACCCCCATTCAGTTCCCGTTTGCTTGAGGCTGCTGCCAGGGCTGGCCACACCCTCTGCTGCTCCAGTGGCGAATTGGGGTGGGAAATACCAGACACGGGCTGCTCCACCCTGGCCAAGCAGACCCTGGTTGGGGTCCCCTGGAGAGGAAAGAAAGGGAGGAAGGGAATCAATCCCCTCCCTGCCCCCTTTGCCTTGGGGGACCATGCTGCATGGCATCTGGTTACACTCCTGCCCCTGGAGCAGCAAGGGGAGAGGGACCCTGACGGGCTGCTGTGCCTCGGCCAGGCAGACCCCGACTGGGATCCCCCAGGGGGAGAGAGGGAGGAATAAACCTGCTGCCTGCCCCCTTCATCTCAGGGGGTCATGCCAGGCTCACATATGGCCACACTCCAGCCCCTGCTAAGGCTAGGGATCAGAGGGGTGGGGCCAGCTCTGCTCTCTGAAACAGACAGTACAGCCCAGCCCAGGGCTGCAAAGCATGCTGGGATGCTGGGGGACTCTGATTTAACTTAAACCAGGAAGGGGTCTGGGACAGAAGTTCCATAAACTGGTTTGACCTCAATCAGTTAAGTCTGATGCTACATTCAACCAGGTTTATCTTAAACCAGTTTCAGCCATTTTGAAACTGGTTTATGTGCACTGAGCTTCTGTTCTGTTACAGGTTTAAACCAGTGTCTGATCACTTAAACCAGTTTTTTCTGTCCGTAGCCCAGGTGCATTTGAGTTCATACTCCTTAACAGTTAGGAGACTGACTTGCTATCTGTACTAAATAACTGCAACCTCCAGTTTAGTTGCTCTGGAATTCCTTACTGCAGTCCCTGGTAGTCAGCCCCGCTTCAGATCTTGCTATAAATAGTTCACAGTGAAGGCTGTTGGATCAATCTGCTGGTGGTCCACTTGAAAGCCCACAATATCATAATTGTCCAAAGTTTGCAGTGTTGCACTTTTCACCATATTTGTACTGTGGACTCTGAATTGCTCATGTGTATAGTTTCGTTGTTTCTTTTTCTAGAGCAATAGTATGATGCTCTTCTTGATGCATGTTTAATTTTATCTTTCTAGGGCTTCCTTGCCATTTTCCATGTCTCAATGGACTCCTGAATGTAATATAGTGTATACTCTGAAAGCGGATATGAAGAGTGAAGTTCCTTCTGATGCACCAAAGAGACAGGAAAATCTGAAGGGGATCCTCTTGAACCCTGAGCCCATTGGGGCAGCCAAAAGTTTCCCTGCAGAAGTTGAGATGATTGCCAGTAAAGTAGGGAATGAATTCTCTCACTTGTGTGCTGATTCTCAAAAGCAGAAGGACATGAATGGCAATCGTCCAGAACAAGACAAAGGTATTGTGGTGCGGAAAAAGCGCAAGAGTCAGCAGGCTGGCCCTTCATATGTTCAAAACTGTGGTGATAAAGAAAACCAGGGAATTCTTGGACTAAGGCAGCACCTAGAAACACAAAGTGAAGACAATGATTCATCTTTTAGTGACTGTGTCTCTTCACCTTCATCTAGCCTACATTTTGGAGACTCTGATACAGTAACATCAGATGAGGAGAAGGAGACGTCTGTCAGGCACACTCAGGCAGTATTGAGTGCTACAAGTAGAACTCATAGTGCAAGGTCACAAAAGTGGCCTCGGACTGAGACAGAATCTGTACCAAGTTTATTAATGAAAAGGCCCTGTTTTCAGAGCAGTTCATTAAGACGACTCCCATATAGAAAGAGATTTGTGAAAACCAGTTCCTCCCAGCGGACACAAAACCAAAAAGAACGGATTCTAATGCAGAGAAAAAAACGGGAAGTATTAGCTCGGAGGAAGTATGCTTTGCTACCCAGCTCTAGCAGTTCCAGTGACAATGATCTCAGTAGTGAATCTTCTTCCAGTTCTTCCACTGAAGGGGAGGAGGACTTATTTGTATCACCTGGTGAAAACCACCAAAACAGTGCAACTGTTCCCTCAGGTAACTAAACGTACTTTTTGGAGTGAGTAATCTAAGTGGTTATTCAATTCTCATGCTTTCATACATGTGTGCTTTTCCTTTTTAACATTTGCATTTATAGTGTACAATTTAAAGTGTTTGCTTTTTTCCTTTTTAAAAACAAAGTACTTAGTGAAGGTGAACTGTGATATGAATGGAGTAGACCATCAATACCACTTTCACTAATGAAAGATTATATTAAAGTTCCAACTGTTAACCATAAATTTTAACTTTTCAAATGAACTGTGCCTTGTAATTTACAGTAAGGTGGTAGTTCCTAAAGTAATCCCCTGACCTGTGGAAATATCTGGTCATGAGTTGCGACATATCTGTCTTAGTTATTAAGTTGTGTTAACAACAGTATTATTTTCTAATAAACAATTGTAACTTAACAGGAGTGTTGTCTGACTGCAGAGTTGGAGAAGGCAGAGACATTTTTTCTGTTAACATGTGATCTGCTTGGACTTTCAGTAGAGTTTTATATGGTCACAAGACCACAACCGAGATGCAACATACTACTGGGCAGGTGGTGTCAGTGAAAGATTTGTCAAAACTTGAAATGTGGATATTCAATTTAGTTGCACTCCCTAAAACCTTAAGTGTGCACACACCAGCACTTATTTACTTGAACACTTCAGTACCCACTGCAACCCTATTTCATAAGTTGTTCTGAAGCATAAGGAGCCTAGAAATACTTAATGTTTTTTGTCTGGGAGGTGCTCTGAGGCAAGTTTCTCTACCCCTGAACTAGGAGCATCTCTCTCTTTCACGGTGGAGAAGTATAAATAGAAAGGGAAGCATCATGACTTACCCAAGGGCACACAACAATAGTGGCATTTAATTTGAAGAGTTCGGATCTTTTCTTTTAAACATCTTCTCTGCTAACCATACCCCACTTTACAGATCATCTTTACTTAAGTGGTCAACGTTCTGTGCGTTTTGCTCACCCTTTTCTTTCTTTAAAGAAACGAGTGCATAGTGTGTCCAGACGGAACAGATTACTTCCTTTTATCAGTCTAGATTAGTGATGCTCAGCCTTCCATTCCCACAGGTCGGATGAGTGGTTTAGGGCTGATCCATGGGCTGGTTCCTGCAGATAGGGTCAGTGTTTGGGTTGGATCTAGCATGGGGTCAGATTGTAGGTGTGATCTGGTATATTAACACAATCCAGCACATGGGGGCTCTCCATTAGTCCAGAAATTTGGCAGCAGGGGGATAATACAGCAGTAATTACCATGACTCTGGAAGCTGTGGTGATTATTAATGCTGGCAGTGCAGGAGCAGTAGCAAATTTCTGGACCTGTGGGGAACCCTATTGGATGATGTAGCCCCACAAGCTGGATTTGGTCTGTAGGCTGGAATTTGAACACCACTGGGCTAGAAAGTTTCACTTTAGAAAGTAAAACTTTGCTACAGATTGCCTGCTTTCCTTTCCCAGTCAGTGTAAAATAACCAAAACGACAGTAACAACTAAAAGTATGTTTTGGTGCAAATCCAGTCAAAAAACTGGCAGTGCAGAGCTTATGCTAAATACTACATTATTTCTCACAGTTCATTATAGCAGAAAATTCTCTCTGTATCAATGTGCTCTATTATACCAAAGTTTTATTTTTACTAATGCAAGAAACTGAAATAATACAGTATTAAGTTTGCCAACTTAAATGAGTATAAACAAGACTAAATTTGAGGATTAATGCGTGACCATGATCATGTCTCTT
Source organism: Alligator sinensis (assembly GCF_000455745.1). NCBI lineage: Eukaryota > Metazoa > Chordata > Crocodylia > Alligatoridae > Alligator > Alligator sinensis. The sequence goes on along the minus strand of NW_005842038.1, from coordinate 2,539,012 downwards.
TGTATCTGCATTAATTATAGCAAAAACATTCTTCAGGCTTTTGCTAACTTCTGCATATATTTGATATGTGTATCTTTTTTTATACTTTGGACATGAACTTGTTGGTTATCTCAGTCCATGCAAATGTATATAAATCGTTTAGTTTAAGAAAACATTGCCTTAACCAAAGTACCTCCCACATTCTGGCCAGCTTTCCAGTTATCTCCTTTCACTTCAAAAACCTACGTTTTCAGAGGGAGTCTATTTTATTTTAAATGAACTAGGGTCATTAACATTCTTAGAATCCAGATAGCGTAGGGATGGGACTAGCAACAACAAGGAAGCTGGACAAAAAGATGCATCCCATTCACTAGAGATAAAGTTACATTTATATAAATGAGCTGTCTTGTTTTTGTTTGTTTTTTTTTTTTTTAAAGGGTTTTTTTGGGGCGGGGCTGATACCAGTTGCTGATTTTATTAATGAACCATATTGGCTAATACTGATCCAGTTGCCGATATTCAGCCTGGCAGCTTGGAGAACAGTGTCTGGCTGGTAAGTCTGTTTGGTGAGGGGCAAGGGGCATGGGAGGGGTGCAGATTGAGGCCGCAATGGTGAAGGAGGGAGTGAGTAAGGCAGGGGCAAGCACTGCAGAGTTGGGATGGGGGACGCGGGGCAGGTGCTGCACCTTGTCCAGGGGGCGCAGGGCAGTGTGCATGTGGGGGGGGCGGGATTTCTGCTGCTGTGCACACCCCCAGAGGAGGCATGGGGGGTACATGCTCCCCGGACCTGTGCGTGGGGTGAGGGTGAGCTGCCACTGCAGGCTGGGGCTGGGGGTGACATGGGGCTCTTCCTGCTAGGGTGGTTGGGCCTGGGTTGTGCTCAGGCAGGTGGTGGCAGTGCTAGGAGGGGAAGTTATGGGAGGGCTATAGTGAATTTTGGCGGGGGGCGGGAGCCCCCACTCCCAGTGCCACCACCAGTCTCAAGTGCAGCCTCAGCCCAACCCCTCCACCAGGAAGAGCCTGGCACTGCCCCTGGCCCCAGCCTTCAGCAGCAGCTCGTCCTCACCCGCGCACACATCAGGGGGGCCTGTGCCCCCCATGCCTCAGCTGGGGCTGCGAGCAGTGGTGGGAGCTGCCTCTGGTCCCAACACCCCCCAGACAAGCTGCTCACAGCACTGTCCCCCACCCTGGTTAGGCAGCCCCTGCCCCACTCCCTCCCTCACTGCAGGGGCCTTGACATGCCCTCCCCCACACCCCTTCCCTCCCCACAGACTTCAGGGCTGGATGCTGCTCTCCATGCTGCCAGGCTGCACTCCTGGCCGCATGCATGCTGCTGCTGCGCATATGCACATGGCATTTATTGGCAATGTTATCGGCCACATTAGCCAAAAAAAGCCGATTGCCAATTAATGTCAATTTTCCTTTTATAAGTGCCAATAGGATATAGACCAATGTATCAGTGCACCTCCATTGCATACTAGAGTTTCCTATGGGGAAAATTTCCAGCATTTTTCTTGAGTGAAGGAATGAAAATTCCAACTGTTAACTCTGAATCCACAGTGAAGGCAATCCATAGTTTGGAAATATGGTTGTATCTAAATCCAAGACCAATTTTAAATGATCCTCCAATAATTTGATTCTAGAAAAAGAAAATTATAACAAATGTATAAAACTTTCCATGTCTAGAATCTAAGGGTGTCTACGCACATGCTGCAGGTTGGGAGGAGGAGGCATTTTAATTAGAGCAGCTCTTGGAAGCTGCTCTAATTTAAAAAACCCACAGCGTCTCATGCATTCAGCATCCCACACTTCAAACTGGCCGTGGGGGTACTTTAATTGATCATTTGAGCTTTAATTAAACCCCCCGCCGCCATTTTGAAATGCGTGGACGCCGAATGCATGTGACGGTGAGGTTGCTGGAGTGTCCTGCGCATGTACAGGCACCCAAATTTTTGGCAGGTACAAGCAGTGGCAGGGAGGCAGGTAGTGGTGGGACAAGAGGCAGGGTGTCACGTGGCCTGACCCCAACCCTATGCCGCTTGTCCCTGCCACCACTTGATGCTGCTGTCACCCCCCACTCCAGTTTCTGTACACTCCATGTATGCTCCCTCCTGTGCCCATATTGCACCCCTCCCCCTTCCTCCCTTTACACCCCCAAGCTACCACTTGCCACATTTATCTCTGGCTCCTGCTGGAGGCTCAGGGCTGGGAGCACGGAACCTGTATTGCCTCTGAACCCAATCCGGCTACGTAGCAGCTGTTGCAGTAGTGTCAGCTTCAGCCTGAGCCCCAGAGCTGGGGTCCGAACTGTGGCTGTTGCTGTGTGGTCAGGTTAGGACCAGAGTCTCCATGTGTTCCATGATCCCTGCCCCTCGCCAGACCTGGAGCTACAAGGGGAAGGTAAGCTGGGTTGGGGGCAGAGGATGAGGAGGAGCCACGCCTGCAGCTCCAACTCCAAACCCTTGCGGGGGGTGGGGCTCGTCTTAGGTTCAAGTAAATATGGTAAATGATAGTCTCTTAGAAAACTGTGCTGATCATCTGAATAATGACCAGTAGAATTTTAAGTATTGCTAGTGATTTAAAACACTTTAGATAACAGCGCATTGTTTTAATTTTTTAGAAATATTGTTCATAGATGCTAGGGTCAGAAGGGACCTCAACAGATCGAGTCTGACCCCCTGCCTAGGCAGGAAAGAGTGCTGGGGTCAGATAACCCCAGCCAGATGCCTATCCAGCCTTCTCTTAAAGACCCCCAAGGTAGGGGAGAGCACCACCTCACTTGGAAGCCCATTCCAAATTTTGGCCACCCTTACGATGAAGAAGGTTTTCCTGATATCTAGCCTACATTTGCTCGCCATCAGTTTGACCATTGTTCCTTGTTACCCCCAAGAGGCACCCTGGTGAACAGAGCATCTCTGATCCCTTGCTGCTGCCCCGCTAATGAATTTGTAGGTGGCCACAAGATCACCTCTTAGCCTTCTCTTGCGGAGGTTGCAGAGGTCCAGGTCCCTCAGTCTTTCCTTATAGAGTTTGTCATGTAAGCCCCTAACCATACGAGGTGTTCCTGCTAACACTTACTTGTGATTTGCGAGCCAGCTTCTTTCTTCCTCTAACATGGAAAATGAAATATACTTTGTGATGGCTATGTAAATAATAAAAGGGATTTCTGGCCGATGTAATGCAGTTGCCAAGCGCATAGATTTATACTTTTTTCCCTTGTCATAAATGAAGAATTGATAAGCTGTGAAATTACACCTCAATTTTAGTTAAGTGTGCGTGTTGGGGGAATGTCCCCTGCTTCCTCCCCCACTTTTTGTCTCCTTTAGGATATATAAAGCTCTATGGCTACCTCTGCTACTTCACAGATCCCTACAAGTATAACCTCTATTTTGAATGTGACTATAACAAAGTGAACCTAGAGTTGGAAATACATACCAGTTATGTTTCAGGCTCTTATCTTTTATGGAAAAAGTGGAATAGGTTTCTTGTTTCTAATTGTCTAACTAATTTTTTAAATATGAGGTGGCTTTTTTAATGCACTTAACAGGGTTTGGATAGTTTTCAAGCATTGTAAAGTAGTTCTGGTTTTAGGGCTAGTTAGGTCAAGGATCAGAAAATATGACCCAGTGGAAAAATATTATGTTGTCTCTGAGTGATATGAGGACTGTTTTGTGCACATTGTGGTGTGCCCACACTGTGTGTGTGGGGTGGGGTGGGGAGAAGAGGGGGGCATTCAGAAAGTATGAATGGAAGAGTTACTTCCACAAGGGGTGACCCTTGTGCCTTTGGAAGTCCCTCCCATGAGTCTTCTGGTAAGCCAATTTTTAGATGACTGGGAGTGGTTACTGTTTTAGTGTGAAGATGCAAATACCATTTTTGAGGCTTGCCAAGTGTACAGAGTTCATTTCTAAGCACTGGAAAAAAGAAAAGACATTTGAAAAGAAACTGTTAAGAAAAACCAGGCATAGGGAATATCTGCATTTTAATAACACCCCAAATTAATGTAGCATTCTGTTTCGTAAGTGACTTACTCGTGAGTGCTTATTTAGAAGCATAGTTTGTACTTTACAGTTACGATATCTCACACAGTGTATTATTTGCCTTTAAATTGATACCCTGTATCATCAGAGATGGATTTCTGGATATCTTTGCAGTATTTTTACTACAGAAATGCTATCTCTTGGTTACTGTAAGGAACTGAAATAACAAACCTCAGTGACAGTTGTCTGGTGCTTTGTGGGGTTGTCTGCAGGTTATTAAACCTTTCATATAATGATTTGTGATATGAATGAAGAGCATGAAAGATGGTCTTGTTTCTTTTCCCTGTGCTTATACTGCATTATTTTTCTGTTTTAATTCTTTTCTTGCTTACCCTCATCTCCTGAGAATCAAATGAGCACCAAATAAATATCCAACATCTTAAAATAGCCACAAAAAGCATGTATAATTTACCCTGATTTAAACCTCAAGTTAATCTAACCCTTGTTGAGGAAAGTAGGTACTAAGGATGCAGAGCCAAATAAAACAGCTCTCCTGAGTTTAACATGCAAAGACTGAGGGAGCTGAGAGCTTCAAGTAATGAGCAACTGTCCATGACTGCTGGGTAGTTAATCTTTATTGACGGTGGGTAAACCTTAAAGGACTTCAAGAAGAAAACTGATAGGGAACAAGATTTTTTTGACCTTGTGTTCTAGGTTTGGCTTTTTTGGGGTGTGTGTACTGTTAAGTGTTTAGGGAAAATCTGATGAAACTCTTTTCCAGCCTTCGAAAGTGAGAGCACCTGTGACTATTTTGGTAAATCCAGAGTCATCTTCTGGGATGTCCCTATCATCTTCCAGTTCCTACTAACTAGTGTACAATGGATTGGCATGATTCTGGCTCAAGGTCAGGTGTTGTAACCCAGTCACAGCTTTATAAAATTCTTCTGATTTGTTGTGGCAGGCTTGGTTTATTAGCCTTCGGTGTAAAATGGGAGTGGCACTTGAGGAACCTAATCTGAGAAGGAAACTGTAGAAAAAGCCAAATTTAGGGAGGAAACTTCATCTTATGTGGCTTGAGATGCCAGTAAAGTCCAAAACCACGATAAGCCAGTGGAGTAAGCATGCTGAATAGTTGTAGCTTACTAGAAACAAATTTGTAAAACTTTAGAGATGAGAAATGATTAAATGTATGTGTAACGGCAAGTCTTACTCTGGATGTGAGCTGAAGGGTACATGAGTCTACCCACCTGTAAATGGGTACCTGGTCACTTGGAAATGCTGTAGGCTATAGAGAGAGGTGATATTTAATCATGCTACCTGATGGGCTCCAAGGCTGCTTGACCCTTTAACTTATTTGTCACCCTGATTCTACCAACATTTGCCAGCGCCAGGCATCCTAAGGCTTGGTCATTGAGTTCAGTAACAGAAGGTAAACAGTTAGTAGAAAAGCAAGCTAACTAAACATTGCTTGTTCTAACATACCAGATAACGCAGGGGCAGGCAATTATTTTGGGCAGAGGGCTGTTTACCCGGTTTTGGCAAGCTGTCGAGGGCCACATGGGTAGCTCCACCACCTGGTCACCATCTTGGGACCAATGTCTCGGGGCCAGCACTGGTGGGGCCCAAAGCAGGGCGCAGGCTGGCAGGAGTCTGTGGAGCCGGGCTGGGCTGCACCAGCAGGGAGGGGGGAGCTGGCCCGGGGCGCCGGCCCCGCCTCAATGGCCCCCCTCCCGGCCGGGACCCTGTACTCCTGCTACCCTGCTCTGGGCCCCGTCAGCGCTGGCCCTGGGACACTGGTGTGGGCCCTGTGCACCCATGTGAGTCCGGAGCCAGCGTGGGGCCCAGGCTGGCAGTGGGGGCGGGTTACAAGCTGGGACTGAGCGTGAGGGGAAAAGTGGCTCCTCACCCACCCCGTGCCCAGTGCCCCACGCTGCAGCTGCTCGCAGCCTGTGTGGGGCTGCCTGTGCCTGCTCAGGACAGCCCCGCGCGGGCTGTGAGCGGCTGCAGCAGGGAGCACCGGCCTCGGGGTGTGCAAGGGGCTGCTTTTCCCTGTGCTCCGTACCAGCTCCTTCCCTGCCCTTTAGCCCGCCCCTCCCCCGCAAGCCTCCCGCACCGGGGCAGCCACATGGTTCCAGGCCAGAAGCCTCTGCTGGGGCTTCCAGCAGGCGGGGTGGGCCCTGTTGTTGCAGGTCTTTCCCTGGGTCCTACTGCCCTTGGTTCCTGTCATTTTTGTCAGGAACCAAAGACAGAGAAATATTAATTTTCAGAACTTTTTAGGGGACCCACAGGCCAGATAGAATGGCCCCACAGGCCGCGTTTTGCCCACCCCTGAGATAATGTCTTCGTGTTTTTTGCCAACAATAGCAGGAATTGGGCAGAGGCTATGGAGCAGCTGGTTGTGATACAAAGGGGGAATTGCCTAATTCCTTCCCTGCCACCTCCAACTACTCTTCTCCTGTTTCAAGGATGAGGAGAGTAGTTGGAACTTCTCCTGGGTGACGCATCTCAGTTTCCTCTTAAATGCCACAAGAACAAAAGTCTCAACTTCCCAGTTGCCCATTTTGGTTTCCCCTTAACGTTCCTACGTGCAGTTAGATTGATACAAAGCTACACATCACTAAAAATGGAAAAAAATTTTAACAACTTGCACTGTAGAAATCAGATGTCCTTGTCCCAGACCTAGCTAGCTTTATGTTAGTTTATTTGTTTTATAAGTGTAAGGTCTCTCTTTAAACATAAAGATCACTTGTGACTAATAGGCAGATATTGCCTTTCGGATCATGAGCATCAGCATAACATCCAGATTTTTGTTCATTTCCTTAGGATACTGTGCTCCTAAATGAGTTGTATGCCTTTTAAAAATTTTATCTGCCTACTTTTTCAATTGATTGGAACATTTTTTTGTGAAGTCTCAAGTAAAGAGCACTGTGGTATTTATTCTAATCTACTTCTTATACAGGCATAATTTATAAGAAGTAGATTAGAATAAATACCACAGTGCTCTTTACTTGAGATATATATGAAAACAGTCTTTTCCCATTGCTGGAACTTAGAATTCTATGTTCACCTGGCATTCAGAAACTCCTTCTCTGGTTCCATAAACTTTATTTTTTCTGTATGCTTGGGATGACAAACTCAATTGGCAAACATTTACTTTGTAAATTCTCATAGCCTCTTGCTTATCTCGCAAGCAGTTTTCCAAATTTACTTTTGAGGGTGCAGCAGTAATGCAAAAGAGCAGCCTTTCAGAACGGGGGATGACTGACAGATTTGCTGTGAACAGATGAAAAGCTAGATCTGTATACAGGTTTTGATGCATGCATCAGTGCACTGAACTAAATCCACCTTTTCAGGACTCCAAGCTAGATGGTGTGTAAATACTAGCTGTTCCTTACTGAAATCATTACCATGATTGGCTAAGGATTGAAAATACTTTATATAACTGGAAGCAGAGAGTCTTGTTCATAGCACTGGATGTTGGATAAGAAAACGGAAACAGATATTGTTTGCCTACGGCCTTTGGGAGGTATAAATTAGGAGAAATTTGTTTACTCCTTTTCCCAAAATGTGCGTGAAAGATGTTATTTGTGAACCATCTTTTGGTTTTTAATGCATTTCATGCTGTCTTTTTTTAACTGCTGTGTTGAAATTTTATAACTACAGCACATTACATATACCTATTAATCCACCCTGCACTTCTGCATTGTGTTCTTATCTGTTCCCCCTTGTAGCTGACTACATGTCAAATGCTGTAGTGAACAAGGGACCATTATAGAGGCATACTGAAGAGTAGAATACTTGCTGTCCTGCATGTAACCTGCCAACTACACTTGCTCTGTCATGCTTCCCACAAAGCTGGAGGAAGCCTGATCAGTAGGGCTATGTGAAATTTCTCTGGGTGTTTTGTTTCGAAGCTGTTTCGAGCTCGAAACAGTGAAATCGAAATGAAACAAAAGGCTTTAAAACATCTTTGAAATGAAACAAGGGCACTCGCAATGTTTTGCAAGTTTTGAAAGGTTTTAAGTCTTGAAGCCAGGCTTGCTTGCATCTGAACAGAAACTAAGGAGAGGGGGAAGGATGAACAGAAACTAAGGAGAGTGGGAAGGAGGAAGAGCGGGGAAGGACTGCTTTGATATTGACATCTAGCTCCCTGTTAGATTCCCCAGCTCTTCCCATGAGCTGGGGAATCGAACTGGGAGCTGGGGTAATATTCAGGTCCCTGAACATTTTCTCTAGGTCCTGGTTGGATTCCCCAGTTCTCCTATCTTTCCCCCAGCTCTGATCACTTCCCCCAGCTCTTCCTGAGGGGTGCAGGCCCCCAGATGATGCAGGCTGCCACTGGCAGCTGGTGATGGCAGTGGCTCTGGGCTATTTCCCCAGCTGGCAGCAGCAACTTGCTGTTATCCCGCGCACAGATCTGGGGGCCTGCACTCCCTAGGAGGGCTGCAATGCTGTGTCAGACTCCTCCTGGTGGGCACAGGCCCCCAGATCTGCTCATGGGATAACAGCAGACCGCTGCTGCCGGCTGGGACCAGCACTGGGTGCAGCCCGTGCCAAGTGCCGGAAAGCCTGGTGCTGCCACTGGCCTCAGCCAGCAGCAGCAGCATGCTGCCATCCTGCATGCAGATCTAGGGACCCATGACCCCCAGGAGAGCTGCAGGGCTGTGCTGGACTCTTTCCACGGGGTGCAGGCCCCCGGACCTGTACGTGGTATGACAGCAGGCTTCCACTGCCGGCTGCGACCAGTGCTGGGTGCAGCCCATGCCGAGCGCTGGGAAGACTGGTGTTGCTGCTGGCCCCAGCTGGCAGCAGCAGCCGGCTGTCATCCTGCACACAGATCTAGGGGGCCTCCGGGAGGGTTGTGGGACTGTGCCAGACTCCTCCTGGGCTGTGTGGGCCCCCGGATCAATGCTTAGGATGACAGCATGCTGCCGCTGCCGGCTGGGGTCAGTGCCAGCACCCAAGTCTGCCCGGGGGAACCCCAGAGTCTGGCACAGCCCTGCAGCCCTCCTGGGGGGTGCGGGCCCCAAGAGCTGCACATGGGATGACAGCAGGCTGCTGCTGCTGGCAAATGATGAGTTTTGCTTTGAATGTTTCGAGGTGCAATTTCCCAGAATCTCCTGCACCTATCTCAGGCTTCATGCCCTCAGAAGGGACTACTATCCCTGCAAATTTTGTCCGAATTGGGCAAGAAATGACAAAAGTATAGGCATTTTAATGATTCCTCTTTATAGTCGATGAGCAAAACGTTGAACCAGCAAAATGGTTTTGACGAAATGAAATGGAGCAGTGCTTTGGAACAGTGAAACGAAACACTGTCCCTTCACAACGGCGAAACGGAAGTTGAAACAAAATGGTGCTGTTTCACACAGCCCTAATGATCAGCTTCCCAGTAGGGGAAAAAAGCAACCTTATAATACAATTAGACTAGCTGAACTTTATAAGCCACTTCCCAAAAGTAGGTACAATCTGCTCTAAGTAAAGAAGAGGAAATACAGTGCATCAGAAATGTAATTATTCATGTTGCAATATCCAGGTTTAGTTGCTTGTTACTGTCAGTGTACAGCAGGGGTGTCCAACCTTCTTGAATGTGGGGCTGGATCACGAACTTTTTATCACCCGGTGGGCTGGTGAGCCATATTCAAAGACCTCACAGGAAGTGACATCACATCAGGAAGTGATGTCACGTGACCTGTAACACCAATGAAGTTGCAGAAAGTTGCAGTGAAATGGGTCTGGATATGTGCACAAGTGTGTTGCAGCAGACAGAGCCAAAGCAGCTATTGGGATGTGCTGGGAAGCACACACACATGCACATGCATGCATGCATGCACGCACGTGCGCACACAGCCCTAACCCAGCCCCAGCTCTGTACGGGAACTTACCCCGTACCTCCATCCGCCCTGGCCTGGTCCCAAGGCATCCCCAGCTCTGCGTGGGAACTTACCTCGTGCCTCCGTCCACCACGCATGCAGGCAGGGCGTGGACCATGCTGCAGCTCCCCAGGCCACATGCCGGGGACAAGGGGCAGAGCCCATCCCCAGCTCGTCCAATCAGGTGCAGCTGGGGCAGCCCCGCTCTGCGCAGCCCTCGTGGCAGCTGCGACAGGACCCGGCTCACTGATGAGCTGGGCCCTGCAGGGGTAGGCAGCTCCCCTCCCCTCGCTGCCAGCTGAGGCCCACGGGCCAGCCCTGCCCGCCTCGCCGCTGCCCTGCCGCTGCGGCTCCATGCCCTGCGCTCTGCCACCGCACTCCGCCACTGTGGCTCTGTGCTCCGCAGCGGCTGTGCCGCCGCTGCTGCGGCTCTGCCAGCGCTGCTGCCACTGCCGTGGCTCCACGCTCCACACTCTGCCACCACAGCTCCGCCACCACTGCCACGGCTCCGTGCTCCGCGGCGGCCCCCCTACCGCTGCGGCTTTGCGTTTTGCCGCCGCAGCTCTGCGCTCCACGGCGGCGCCACCATGGGCCAGATAAAATGGCTTGGCAGGCCGCATGTTGGCCCACGGGCCATATGTTGGACAAGCCTGGTGTACAGTAACTTAGTGCCTTTTGCAAGTATGTAAAGTGTTTTGAAGCCATGGGGCACTCTAACATCAAACTGCTGTTTTAATACATTTGCTGATGAGAGAGCATATTAATTTTGTAAGCTAACTAGAAAATGTATGCAAACATCAACAAAAATCTTATTTTGGTCAATACTTTGTTTAAAAACCTAAATGAAAGGATTTCTTTCTAGTATGCACTGAATCAAAGCCAAATAAAACACATTTTGCTTGATGCATCTTGGTTGTAGAGTGTTTCACTTATGCATCAGAAGTGCCTAATTTGCTTCACTGGACAATGCAGTGATAATCCCAGCCCTGATATGTTACCTGTTGCTTACATCACAATTAGCATGAGTTATTTGCATATTTAAGTGAATAAGCAGCTTACGTTTGTAGAACTGTCCCACTGTCTACTTGTAAAGTAACTATAGTCTGTTTAACTGCATAACTTCTGAACTGACTAGGAACTGTTTATTTCAAAGCTGCTGTGGAGGGGTATGGTGTTGAAGGTATGGCCAAATCTGCGTGCTCCCTGTAACCCAAAACAAACTTCCCTGTTGCACTATTTTGTAGTGCTACATGGAGCACCTGTAGTGCTACAAAGAGTCACTCAGTCCCTCAGCAGCCCACAATGCTCTTCTCTTCCTCTACTGCCCTCCCCTTGAAAGGGAGGGGGAGAGTTGGGTTGACAGTCGCTGACTGCAGCCTGCTTGCTCACCCTTCTCTACTGGGACAGGCTGTTATTGATTTGGGTACACAACCCCTCTGCTCCCAGTGATAGGCTGGGGGAGAGCAGAACCCAAGGTCTGAGCAACACTGTATACACCCCTGGCTAGAGAGCATGCTACTGACTGCTTTTGGTGCAACTACCTAGCACTCCAGCACCTCTGTTCACATCTAAGCATTATACTTTCAGACTGCACTACAAATGTACATTTGGCTCTGGCCAGAGAAACAAGGTAGTGAGGCTTAGGTGCATAGAGCCAAGCACTGATAGCAGATGGCAGATAACATATTTTATCCAGCATGCTTCACAGATACTTGAAGTGGGCATGAACATCTGCAGGATCCCAGCACAAAAGGCTTTCCTTTGCATTTTGATTACAGCTAAGAGAACATCCTAATGAGGACCTGTAGTTAGTATTTTTTTTCACACAAGATGCTTTGCCTTCACAGGCATTCTCTTAAATTAGTTCATAGTATCTGACTTTAATTGAAAAAAATGCCCCTCTTGAAAGAGTATGTAGCACAGTGAAAGGTAGGGGTGGGCAATTATGTTGGCAGGAGGGCTGTTTTAATAGCTTTTGGTGAGATGTTGAGGGCTGCAACGGTAATCCCACCCCTTAACAGGTACCCCACCCTAAGCACCATCTTGCCACCGGAAGTCCCTCCCCTTACCCTCCGGAAGTACTCTTTTTGGGAACAGTTCTTACCATCTTGGAACCAGAAAAACCCCCAAACAAATCGTATACTAAAAATCAAACGTCTACTATAACATATTTGAATTTTATTTCAAAAAACATTTTTGTCCTGATGGTGCATCTAGAAGTGATTTGCAAATTGACTCAAAATAAAGCCTTACAACCCACACCCAGTATACAGGAGTATGTGTGTGGGGGGAGGGGTATATGTGGGGGGTGAGGGTGGGTTACGGGGGGGCTTTGTGTGGCAGTGGGAATGGGGGTGGGAGGTTTGTGGAGGGGGTGTGGGGTTTGTGTGGGTGTGAGGCCTTTCACATCCCCTCCCCCACACCATGGTGCACAGCCCCTGCTGGCAGTGGCAGCAGGTGTTGGGCCCTTGGGACACTCTTGGCCCATAGCAGGCAGAATGTTCTGGTGACACATGGCTCCAGCTGAGTCCCGGGGGCTGCATGTGGTGACACGGAGCCGGCCCAGCCTGCTGGTGCGTGCCTTCGAACCAGACCAGGCTGGCTTCGTGCCAGCATGTGGGGCTCCTGGCACTACAGGAGGGAGCCACGTGCCATTGGGCTGGCCTTGTGCTTCCACATGGGACTTCCAGTGGGAAGCTGCATGTGGTGACACAGAGCCCACCTGGTCTGATGGCACACTACTCCCTACAGCTCCCGGTCCACATACCATCGTGCTGGGCAGGCTCTATGCTGCCACATGGGACTCCCAGAACTGCAGCCAGGAGCATGTGCCATCAGGCCAGGCTGGGCTGGCTCCATGTCTCCACATGTGGCTCCCTGCTGGAGTGCTGGAAGCCCCACATGGCAGCACAGAGCCAACTTGGTCTGGCCCTATGGTGCATGGTTCTCACCTGCAGTGCTGGGAGTCCCACATGGCAGCGTGGAGCCAGCCTGGTCTGGTTTGAAGGCATGTGCCAGCAGGCCAGGTTGGCTCTGTGCTTCCATGTGCAGCCCCTGGAACTCAGCTGGGGCCACATATCACTGGGGGGCTCTGACTGCTGTGGGCCATAAGTGCCCTGAGGGCCTGCTTCTGTTGCTGCTGCCACCAGTGATGGGGTCCCACACTCCCCCACAACCCTTATATACCCCACGCCCACCCACACACAAGCACACCATCAGGCTGAGTGGGCTCCCTGCCATCACATGTGGCTCCTGGCACTGCAGGCAGGAGCTGCCCCCTTCACTAACCAGCTGTTCAGTCACCTGTCATTGTGCTCGGTGCCTCCACATGGGGCTCCCAGCTGCAGTGCTGGGAGCCCCGTGGAAATGGAGGCACAGAGCCTGCCCAGTGTGATGGTGAATCACCTCTAAAAGCCTGCAACTCTCCGACCGGCTTTGAGGGGCAGCTGCAGGCTGGTAATAATTGTTTTTTGGAGAGGCTCTGTGGGCCAGATAGGTCTGGCCTAGCAGGCTGGATCTGCCCGGTGGGCCATATTTTGCCTGCCCTGGTAAAGGTCTTTCTCTGGTATTTGCCATTTCTGTTCATTTTTTTTTCCCTAGAAGATGCTTGTCACTTCAGTTACTTCTATTTCCAAGAGTTCTGGTAACTCCTAGGAGTTGAAAAGGCATCAGTTTGTCCATACTTGTGTGCGTGCAAGGTGTTCTGTTTTGTTTGGGATATTTTAATCTGTGGTGTATAAATTTCCTATTTTGAAACTGGCTTGTGGTCAAACAAACAAAACAAAATCCTTTCCAATTCCATCAGAACTCTTTCTAGCAGCTGAAAAAATGTTTCAGAATATAACATATCTCAGCAGGGCTGGCAATTCTTTAAAGTACTTTTGTTTTAATTAAGAAATTTCTCTAAAACATTCTTGCTAGCCTCTGGATGCCCTTTGTTTTGGTTAATAGGCATATTCATAGATCACTGTAAATATTATTGTCTCCTAAAACTAGCAGTAGTAGTGGAAGGGGAGAAATGCCATTCATTTGACTGCTAATAAAAATATAGGTATTATTACAAGCCAGGATGGTATTTGTTCTCTAGTGGGGTTAAAGGCTTACAGCTGTTGCTCTGTTGCCTAGTTTATCAGTCCCTACCTACATCCTGTTTCTGGGCTGCTACTGTTCAACCAACAAACATTGCTTTAATTGTTGTGTAGTGCCTTTTTCACTTTATGGTTTCTGTAAAATAGCAGTTATCTGACCAGACACTTCCATTGATTCTATAAGTTGTATGTTAAACATGTCTTCCAAACAACTATGAACCTGTCTTTCATTTGACTTATTTTAAAATATCCTGCGTTTAATTTTCTAAGTAGCAAACTATTGGATTCATTGAATGCCAGCTTCCAATTTTGGTATTGTACTGGTAGTTCTCAGATCTTTAGGGGTTTTATACATAGAAGAATAAACATTGCTGCTAGTTCTCCTTTTTTTCTCTAGCTTCCCTATAAGCATATGGGGCATTTTTACACGTACAAGTGCCACAGTGCTGGTCACTTTGAAAAGTGCCTGGAGCTCCGACGCTTACCATTGTATAAGCGGCGAAATGCACATTAGTGCTGTGAGAGTGATGGCGGTGCACTTCTGAAATAAAATACATTGCAGGTGCTTTAGTTCAAAAGTGCACCACTGTCATTTTCTGTGCATTGATGTGCGTTTCACCACTTATCCAACCACACGTGATGCAGCGCAGTTTGCCTTAGCTTGCATGCAGAGCAGACTCAATTGCTCCAAAGCGGCAGATCTCTGGTGTGTCATGGGACAAAAAAGTATATGTACAAATGCCTGTAAAGTATGACAACATCTTACCAAGTATTCACTCTGTTGAAAGCAGGTATGTATAAATGACTCCTTTGTACAATTGTTACAAAAAATCAGGTCCAAAATCTATACTCCATGAAATGTGACAATGAATAGGTACTTCTACCTCTCAAAATGTTATGAAATGGATCAATGTAACTTCGTGAGACTGCCTTATTTGAGAGTGGTTTTGCCCTTAACTGTCAGGAGAAAATCATATGACAATAGAAAGTAAACAAGCAGCAGGAAATAAGTTTTTGTTTTAGTTTTCTAAAAGATCACTTGCCAAAATATTAAACATGAAATAATGTTGGTTTGGGTTGTTTTTGATTTTCACTAACTTGAAATTCCCCTTGCATGCTTTTAAGTTCTCCATGTTCCAGATGTAAGGAACTTCTGTATTTGACTGCCAGAGGCACCATTTCTAGCTTTAGCATCAGTGACAGATCAAGAAATAGAAAAAAGGAGAAGTTACAGAACTAAAATAAATAAATAAAAAAGGACACTCTTAGTACTTCTAATATGGCAATAGCAAGTTGTTGAAAGCATAACTATAATCAATCACTTGAACAATTATTCCAGCTTTTAAAAATTCTTTAAGCTTACTTTCAAGTCCATCTGTTTTCCTCCATTGCCGTCCCCTGACTGCCACACTGCACTGCCCCGTTACCTGGGGCAGGGGCAGGCAGCGAATGCCAGTGGGGAGCCCAAACACTGATTGCAGCCAGAGTAATGAGGAGAGCAGCAGTTGGGCAGGAGCTTGGAGCTGCAACTTTAACCGCTTGTGGGTCACATGCATCAAAAGTGAGCTGTGGCTCACAAAAGCTTATGCATCTCCGATTTGGTTAGTCTTTGATATGCACTTCTGCTCTGCCTTCTGCATGATTATTTATCTACCTCTCTAAAATTAGGTAAAATTGGCTCATTTGGGAGGGGGATTCCTGTTTTTATACTCTGCAAAGCATTCCAGGGAAATCTCAGCAGAGGAGCATACGTAAAACTTCCTGCAGGGAAGGGATGCCTTGCTAAAGCAAGCCAGAGTCATAGTTGTGGTCCCAAAAAAGTGCACCCTCATCACATGGTCATATTTAGGTGTTTACATTTCTTTTTTCCTTTTTTCTAAATGAGAGTTAGATGCTAGCATCTCTTAGGAACTGAGCACATGCTAGTTGTGGCTCGGGTGTGAAGCATTGGCACACATTGCTTCCAAATGGCTCTTCATTGCTTGCTTGCTTAGCCAGTACAGTTTCAGAGACAGCAGCTGAGGCATGCTTGTGTATAAGTTGCTCACTTGCTTCAGTTGCCTCTAATAACTGAGCTCTGCTAGTTCTAGGTGTGATAGCCTGATACTTCTGCTAAGTCAGCCGCCTTCCTTCCACTGTGGTTAGATGACTGTTCTTGAACTTCACTTCTGGAGCAAGCTTGACTTTCTGCAGAGCTCTCTGATTTATTTTATGACCTCTCATGCTCTTGCTTGCTAAATAGCGTTATTGGAGGGAGTTGCTCCTCCTACACCAAAGCTTTGCTTTATGCATCAGCCTTCCTCTGGGCATGCCCAGAGATAATGGAAGACTTCTGGGAGAGATGAAGCATTGTTGTGCCCTGCCTCATGCAGTTGAGCCACATCTGGGCAAAAATTGGAAACCTCTGATTTAATTCTATAGCTGAATTTGGTGCAGATCATAGAGAACTGCTGCTCTCCCTTCACTTACATGCTTGCTGTGCTGGGAAATGGTCATTCAGTCACAGTGAAAGGAAATGGTTTCTGTTCTTTGCCATAAGTTGTAGTAGCTGAGGCAGATGGTAAAGTGTGTATGCTTAAAATTAAACTAAAGTGTGTCCTAATGCTGCAGTCACCTTGGATGGCTGTTATTCCTTCTTCTTTAAAGGGTTGTGGAGTTGCCAGATTAGCATTTACCACTGCCATGGTATCTATTTTATATGGCAACTTTTTTTCCCCATAGATACTAAAATGTGATGCAGTTCAGTTCTCTGGGCTAGGTGTGAACCTCCTGGGAAGCCCAAATCTGTTACTGTCAGAGTTGTAGCTGATATAGCATCTTCACATGTTAGGATGTTGGGAAGCAGTCTGTTTTTAAAAAGCTTTTATTCTGAATTCCCCCAGGGTGGTTGTAACTCAGGGATGGGCAAAATATGACCCCCAGGATGGATTTTATCCAGCCACCAAGGGATTTTATCCAGCTTGTGGTGGGTCCCTCCCTCAACCCTGTCTGACCCAGACTTGGGGGGAGGAGGGGGGGGCGGGCAGCCTGGGATTGTGATGCATGCAGCTGGTTCCTTTGCCTTTGGGCACGCAGCCTGGGGCAGTGCTGTGGCTGGACTCTGCTTCCTGGCAGCCGCAGTGGGGGCAGCTCCTTCCAGCTGCCGCTGCTAGTGTTGCCACCGCTGGACCTGGCTGTGCCACCTGGACTCCCTGGCCTGTCTGCTTTGCACTCATTGCCGGGGGCGGGGCCTTCATGGAGACCAGCCTGGGACTCCTGCAAACAGGACATGCTTGGCCAGGTGGATGGGATGGGGCTGCAGGTGGGTAGGGAGTGGTATCTGGGAGTGGGTTGGGCAGCCAGGGAGCAGCATCAGGGAGCGGGACGGGCCAGTAGGACTGGGAGTGAGATCACAAGGCAGTGACAGTGCAGGACCAGGGCCTAGGGCAGAGTCGCAATTCGTTCTCTGCATGATGGGTTGTGACCCTCCTGATTAGGGAGGGGGGCGGAATGTATGTCTGTGACTTGGCCTCTGTCCCCTGCCCCTGCCCCGCAGGCATGTGTGGGCAGCCCCGGTACAAAGCATCTGCAGGGTGACCCCAATGGATTGTGACTGGATTAGGCTGCCCTGTGCTGCTGGCATGCGGTCCTCTACAGCTGTGTTGTACTGGGGCTGCCTGCACATGCCTGTGGGCAGGCTGTGTGTACGCTCTGCTCCCTCCCCAGTCTGGCTGGTCATGATCCGTCTTGCAGAAAACAGCTTGTGACTCTGTCCTGGGCCCCAGCCCTGTCCACCTGTCTCACTCCCTGAGACCACTGCCCACAGGGGCCTCTTAACGAGTTTTGGTGAGCTGTTGTGGATAGGGTGGTGCTGACCTGGCCCACAATAGATCAGCAAAACCTTCTGAGTGGCCCCTCCTGCCCAAATAATTGCTTACCCCTGTTGTAGCTGGTGTAGTGCAGTAAACACACAGATGATGGCCTGTTCAGTGTAGGGGTCTTGTCTTGATCAAAACCTGCAGGAAGTTAGGTGTTTATCATACAGTCATTTTGCACTTTTATTTTCACAAAGCCAGGGTATTACCAAATTGTGGAATGAGTTGCTCGTCTGTTGGGAAACTTGGATTTCAGGGAAAAGATCCTATTGTAAAACCTGGCCTAACAGCCAGTCTTGGTCCTGATTCATTCAGTGTGTG
The DNA here is from genome assembly GCF_000455745.1 of Alligator sinensis. Lineage (NCBI taxonomy): Eukaryota > Metazoa > Chordata > Crocodylia > Alligatoridae > Alligator > Alligator sinensis. The sequence goes on along the minus strand of NW_005842038.1, from coordinate 2,520,917 downwards.
GTTGATCATGGGTGCTGTGATTGTTTGGTGGAAGCCACGTCTCTAATCTCAAAGTCTCATAGTTTCATAGTAGCTAGAGTCAGGAGGGACCTGAACAGATCATCTAGCCTGACCCCCTGCCACAGGCAGGAATGAATGCTGGGTTCACAAGACCCCAGACAGGTGATCATCCAACCTCCTCTTGAATTTGCCCCAGGTAGGGGTGGGGCCCCCCTCCCTGGGAAGCTGGTTCCAGATTTTGGTCACCCTAACTTTAAAATATTGCCTTCTGATCTCCAACCTAAACCTATTCTCTATCAGCTTATGACCATTGTTCCTCATCACCCCAGGGGCTGCCGGGGAGAAAAGAGCTCTGCCTATTAGCTGTTGATCCCCCTTGATGAGCTTGTAGGCAGCCACCAGGTCCCCCCTCAGCCTCCTCTTGCTGAGGCTGAACAGGTTCAGGTCCTTCAGGCTCTCCTCGTAGGGCCTGTCTTGCTGCCCTCTCACCAGGCGGGTGGCCCTCCTCTGAACCCTCTCCAGGCTGGCAACATCCCATATGAAGTGCGGCGCCCAGTACTGGACGCAGTACTCCAACTGCAGCCTGACCAAAGTCGCATAGAGGGGGAGTATCACCTCTCTGGACCGGCTTGAGATGCACCTGTGGATGCATGACAAGGTATGGCTGGCCTTGCTGGCTGCGGTCTGGCATTGGTGGCTCATGTTCATCTTGGAGTCAATAATGACTCCAAGATCCCTTTCCGCCTCTGTGCTTTCAAGAAGGGAACTCCCCAGCCTGTATGTATGCTATGGATTCCTTCTCCCAAGGTGCAGCACCCTGCATTTGTCTACGTTGAACCCCTCTCAAACTCACTCCATTTCTCTTAGAGTGGTATTCTGTAGTGGATCAGGGTGGATCATCTGGCTATAGCAACCACTTTGTTCATACCATAGGCCTACATACAGGAAGAGTGCCTTATGCTCCTTTCAGTCCAGTGGTCCCCTTGAGTGGTAGGGTAGGTCTTCCACTCTCCTTGAGTGACACCCAGGTAAAGAGTGGTTCAACTGTTCCCCATCTTCATGTTTTGTAGGCATGGCAGTCACAATCTTATTTAGCACTTGTGTAACACAGTTTACTCTGTTCCTGTGGATGGTGACTCAAAACTGTTCTCTTCAAAATGTCTAGCTGTCAAAAGGTACCTAGCAAGTGGATAAAGATTTAAAGCCACAAAGATCTTTGTGGTTGGGGCTGGCTTAAAGCATATAACCATACAAGCCTAACAGCCTCAGACTTGTTCTGTGGAGCCTTGAAATAATGAGGTGGTACAGGTAATGACCAAAATGTTTATTTATGAGCTGTATGGTAGAATGGTGCACAACCATTTCCAGTCTGCCTAATCTTTGTGCTTCCTGGTTTTTGGTTTTTTTCCTGTGCACTAATTGTGGAGGAGCTTAGGAGTGATGTCAAGCTGGAATATCTCCAAAATTGAGTTGTCTAATCCTGTCTTAAGTCTCTGAAGATATCGCTATTTGTAATGGGAACGAATGAGACTTGACAGATGCTTTTGACTTGGTTTGCGCTAAAGTTTGTTACATAATTTATGCTGCAGACTGTGTCCTTCTTTTTATATGCACCATAAAACACGCATTAAAATGGTCTCTTTAAAGACGAATAACTTAAATTTATCATTGTAGGGTTGTGATAAATGTTTCATCCAAACTTTCCTTTCTCTTCATTTCAGGAAGTATAGATGAAGATGTTGTAGTGATTGAAGCATCCTCCACTCCCCAGGTCACTGCCAATGAAGAAATCAATGTTACCTCAACAGACAGTGAAGTGGAGATTGTAACAGTTGGAGAAAGCTATAGGTGAGCTACCCCCTCTCTGTCTCACACACACGGAGCAAGACATCTGAACCAGTGCTTGGCAGTATTCTTAAGCAGTAGGCTGGATTGATTTGGCTCGGGTCAAAAGTGGGTTAGCACTAGCAATGTCAGTGCTACTTCTCCTGACTTGCATGGATCTGGCTTGCCAGGGGTTGCCAAACCCTGATTTCTGTTAAACTGTTTAGTTAAGTCTTTTTTTTCTTTTCTTAACTTGTTTGTGCCTATATTTGTTTGGTGTATCATGGTCTTCAGCATTGATTTACATTGTAGCTTGACCACAAATCAGATTAATGTTCAGGATTGTTGGTGTATATGGAAGATTAGGTTTCTCTTCCATAACTTCATTTTTTTTTATTTCCAGTAGAGGTCCTTTGTTTAGAACAGTGGTGCCCAACCTTCCTGCCCCATAGACTGCATGGGGTCAGTCCATAGGGCAGATCCTGCCTGGGGCTGCTATGTGGGGTCAGTCCCTGTGTGTAAGTCAATGTTGTGGGGCCCATCCAGTGCACAGGGATATACTGTTTGGCTCTTGGGGCTCCTCATGGGTCTGGACATTTGGCAGTAGGCGAGTGGCAGTAAATGCTGCTATTACTCCTCTTTCACCAAATTTCCAGACCCCTGGGAAGACCAGTGGGCTGGATCTGGCCCCCATCGTGGGGGTTCTGGTCTCTTCCCTCCCACTTCAGAGTGCTGTTTCTCTTGGGCCGTGCAATTTTAGCACACTGCTTCCAGTTTTAACAAGGGTTAAATATGCACAGCTTCAGAGCTGTTTGATCAGTCCACATTAACATACATTATTTATTAGAAGCATTCACTGAAACTGCAGAAACACTTAGAAAGACTCTTCAGATACCTCTCAAGTTATCACTTTCAGTGTTCTGTGTTCCAGATAGGCTTTAAAGTGTCAAATTGATCTAGATCCACCTGATCCGTGCTCATAGAACATTCATTCAAGACTTTGATTAAAGGTAGATGGAGTGTTTTTATATGTCCAGCTTTCTCTTTGCACAGCATCAATTAAAAGTGGCTTGTGTACAAGCTGTAAAGGCTTGAAAAAGAATATTGAGTAAAAACTATTGGCTTATTATCTTTTCAGTTACTAAAATATCCTCCCATTGCTGTCACTAACTCCAGTAGAATGTGGCTTTTATTTATCATGTTTTACTCTTTAGTTCTCAAGGCATGTTGATGCCAGCTGTCAGTATAAAGGCCTTATTAACTTGCAGGTTCCGGGTAAAGAATCTGTCATGTTCAAGTATTCTTTATGGAATGACGGAACGAGATTTTTTTTGTTTTGTTTTGTTTTTTTTTTTAATTTAAGACCTAGTTCTGGAAGCATTGTTTCTTGACAGAAGCCTCCCTAAGGTACCTGCATATGTGTCTACTTTCTGCTTTTTTGTAGTTTATACTGGCAATTCTGATAATTAGCTAATGACTGAGGATAGCCCTCAATGCAGCTTTTGGTTTAAGGACTCTAAGCCTGATCGTTAAATACCACAGTATCCTTCTAATCTGTCGGTCATTTCTTACCTTAAAGATATGTGAGTACTTCCGCTTCAGACCTCCTCATTTGGTCTGCTCAGGCATATTGCAGTGGTCCCAGAACCACATTATGATGGTCAACTTTCTACTGTGCTACAGCATCAACAGTGCCATTTAAGATGAACCTGGCGTTCTTATTTAAGATTCTGTGAATAAAATGGACATTATAAAAGTTATTTACCATTCTTTAAATACTGTTCAAAACAACATAAGTGGCTTGTTCTGTTCTTGTGTTTTTGTTTTTGTATTCTTTGTTTTCTATTTCACGTATGTTGTATATAAGTGAGACAGGTTACTGCATTTTTTAAAATCTAGGGATGTATTTGTGTGTTAATATATACATGTGTGTTAATATCTCAATCGAATCAGAATAACAATGTAAAGACCTTGCAGTACTTTAATCCCTGTTTCATGCTGTTTTTTTTAACTTACTGAAGGGACATTCTTTCTGTTTTATCATAATTCATTTTGAGTAGGTAGCATCACATTTAAACACCTTATCTGCCTTCAGGTTTTTAGTGGTACTTGAGCTTGTCTTGGATTCAGTACTTTTGGATGGCTGTAAATTTAAAGAATTTGAAGAACTTAAAATTTAAAGAATTTAAATGTACTTAAATTTATTTAAATTTAAAGAAACTTAAATTTAAAGAATTTAAAGAACTTTGATTCTCAAAGTTTTCTGGTGCTCTGAGCATTAAACATAAACAAAATACTTGTAACTAATTTTTTGGCAAAATCCTGACATTGTAATATAAATATGTCAGCCCTGTCAAAGGAGATGAGGTACAATACGTGATATCTGAATCTGGTCCATCTCAATCCAGGTGGATAAAGGTGTTGTGTTTTTTATTAGTTTGTTTTTTAAACTGGTTAAGTGGATCTTTGTTCCCTCATAAGCAAAACAAAGTCCTTTGTTCTGTGTGGTTATTTCACAACACTTATTTTAAAAAGTGACCATGCAAAAGAACCTTTAGCCAAGCTCCAAAAAATACCCATCTGATAGAGGGCTAATTTGCAAACAGGAAGAAAAAATTGGATGAAAACTATACTTGCTTTACTGGCCTCTTGAAGTTGAAACATTACTAGTAAAGGTCAGAGAGCAGGAAATATAATTTTAAATGCAGCTTTTAAACTTGTCTGGCTTACACTGAGCCCTTTTATCAATTATTAAAAGATTTTAGAGAAGAGAAAGATACTGAGTAAAATTATGCCTACTAGCCCTGGGAAGATGTGAAACCTAATATCCTCTATGAAATGGAATTACCGGCTCTAAATCTAAAGGAAAACAAAAAGCAACTGTTAGGAGACAAGCGAGTTTTGTTGGAAATGTTTTGTTCCAACATTTAGACCACTTGGACCCAGAACAGAATATCAACTAATTGCATGACATAGACAGAAAATGACATTGCTTACTTATCACTGGGAATGGGGTGAGGGAGGGTTGAAAAGAGGACCCTGGAATTTTTAAATTCGCTAGGAAGGGTAGTGAGAAGGGAGAGCGTCTTAATGTGCCAGGTGCAGCTGCCGATGCTGATGCACCAGTGTTTGGGAACATTTTTTTTTTTTCTTGTCGTGGTAGCACCCAGAGGTGATGAAAATCCTGTAAGGGTCTTTCAAAGAGTCAGCCTTATGTAGGGTGACCACAGTCCTTTGAGGGAAATCTGGGATAGGCAGGGCAATTTTATGTATGCACATCCCCTCCCCCTTCCCAACCCTGTGGCTCCCAGGAATGGGGCCAGAGAGGACAGTGCAATGTGCATGTGCACACATGAGTGTGGGGCGCGCCCCCCCCCCCCCCCCCCACTTGCTCCCTCAGACTCTGCTTGCAGCCCACCAGAGTCCAGAGTGGCTGTGGTTCCTGGAGAAAATCAAAGCAAAAGTCCTAGATTAGCATGAACTCCTCCTTCTGTGCCTGACCTCTTACTCAGGAGCTGGGCACATTTGTGCCAGTCCAGGACTTTTGCTTCAATTTTCTCTAGCAGCCAGGATTCTGAGACCAGCCTCCAAAATCTGGGACATGTAGTCACCCTAGCCTTATGCCAACTGCCCCCCACCACAGCAGTGAGCTTGGCTTTTCAGTCCTTATTGCCCCATCCCCAGGTATGACCCACAACACCTTTGCCTAGGCCCTATACTGATCCAGAAAAGCTTTTCCTGGAGGATGCCAAAGAGCAAGCCCCAGCATGTTCTCTTCCGTTGGGTGACCAAGGAACTGAAACTGTGCTAGGAAGCTCAAGGAGTAGGAAGAGGTAGTGGTTCTAGGCCAGTTATTCCCATACTACCATAACTTGGTTGATGCTGGCTTCCAATTTTTTGCTACTAATGCCCAGACCATATCTCTGCTGTGGGAGTTAAGGGAGATAGTTGATCATTTCACCATTGGTCTTAAATGTAGTCAATTTGAAGGAAATAAATAACTCCAAAATGATTCCAACAAACTTCCTTGTTTTATTAGAAAGGTCTTTCAAAATGTCAGATAAAGCTTGTATCCAAAACTTCTATTGATATTTTTGTGGCCTAAGTTACCATAGAGGTGACTTTAAAATTTTCCCTCTTCTGTCCCAAACTATACGCCCTGCATATGTTCCAGCCCCATATATTGACTTCTACACTGAAACCAGTATCACATGAGAGATGGTGTGACAAATTCTGAAAATCTGTGTTAGAATGCTTCCGTGAGAGGTATACAGGAAACCAGACAAACTTAATGTAATGTAATGCAGCAAACTCCTACCTTGTTTTCACATTTGGAACTGTTAGTTTGGAGGAAACGCCTCCACCTCTACAAGCTATCACCACCTCTCAACACATCAGCAAATTCAGCACAGCACAGTAGCAATAACTTTCTGTGTACATTAAACACAACAGTAAGCAGTTTTGCTGATGAGCAAAACTAGTTTGTTCCCTGTTGGAGGCTGTGGAAAGCGGGGTTTCCTTGTACAGCTCCTTAAACCTCCTTCCAAACCCCAGAGGAGCTAATACACAAAAATACTTATAGCTGTGGCTACAAGGTCTTTTCTTGGGCTACTGCTGATGTCCTCTGTCACTTGGTTAGGTGTTCAGTGTTCACTCTGAATGAACGCTGAACTCTGCATTTGTGGTTGAGATGTTTGGAGACGGTTGCTCCTGAGCTGCTAAAGGTTTAGATACTTGATGGTGAGTGGGAGAAGTGGTTGGCAGTTGCTGTAATACTGACTGCACATCCTTATTCAGAGGCCAGTGGCAAAGGCGATTCATCATTGTTATATCCCTCTACTATTTTATAGCATCAGGACCAGCACATTCCTCAAGCTGGGAAATGGCAATACAAACCATTCCAAAGCCCTCTTTGTGTCTCTTAAGTAACTACCTGTCATAGTACCCCCATTTTACCTTGTCTGCAGTACTGGTGATATCTTGGGATAACTGTGGACAAAGGACTCCAGCTGTTTCATGTTTCTCAAGTCTCAAGCAGATTATATACTTTTGTCTCCTCATTTCCTTGGTGAAAGAAAAAAGGCTCTAAGGCTTATGCATTCGTGGTCTGAACTTTTTTTTGTATTGCTCCTTCTACTTGCTCCTCCTACTTGCTGCCTACTCTTTTAGGACATAGTTCCCTAAGATGCTCTGATTCCCAGGAAGGATTGCCTTGGGCCATCATTTGGTCTTCAAAGTTGGTCTCTGTTAGTTCTTCCCTAGCAGACAGGAAGCGAATTGCTTGGGAAAAACTTGCTTCTCCATGTTGCCCAACTTTATGGTTGTAGGACATGTATTCATTTCTTTAGTGGCCATGGTAAAGGGTGCAAATTTGGAGGCTGTTATCAGTTCTTTCTCTCTCTCTCTTTTGCTGCCCCATTTTCTCCCTCTAAGCTTTTTAATATACTGCATATGACCAACTGGAGTAGCTGCAGAACTTGCTAGTTACTGACAACAGTGTTTGCACCCTTGCAACACCATTTAGAAGTTATACCCTGTATAAGGAAGTGATCACTGTGCACTGCTTCTGGAATTTTTTTGTCCTTGCCAGTAACCATGCAGAGGAGCAGTTATACACCCCTCTGACCATACTGCTTCCCCTGCACTTCCCCCCCCCCCCCCCCCCACGCTCGTTTTAATAAACTCTTTTCCCCCCCCCCCCCCCCCCCCCCCCCCCCCAAGTTGTTCCTGATATAATGCAGTCTTTAAGACTCTCCCCTGACTAAAGGTGTTCATCTTGCCTCTCTAGCTTTTCTTACGTTGCTTCTCCAGTGGCTGAATGGCCATGTAGTCAGTTGTCTGACCACTCTTTAACACATCACTAGTCCAGGTATACCTTTCTACCCATAATAACAGTTTATACTGCACTTCTGTGAGCATCATGTATGGCATGGACCCCTAATAGCAGCTGAGGGTGCAACCATCAGGTGTCTGGAGCCCTTGCTCCCCTTGCCATGTGTATGGAAGGAAGTCTGTCTGTGGCTAGCATTCTTGCTACCTCTTGGCTCCAAGACTGAGTTCCTCTCAGTCTGTATGCATCCCTTCGTAAAGAAGTGTACACATGTAAATGTTAAGTTTAATCTGTAAGGGCAGTTGCCTAGTGGTGTTTTTCTCTGGGATGCCATCCTTTTTGTTTTCCTTTTCTTTTCTTCTTTTTCTTCTGGTTGTTTCCCAGTGTCTTCTGAAATGGATCCCTACTGCTTTTGATCACTATATTATCCAAGTGTACATGTACATTCAAGCAACCATTCTGAAATGTAGTCAACTGCATGCTGTGTAAAGAATCCTACATCTGTCCTTTCCTCCCATCTTGGAATTTTTGTTCCAGTGTTGTGGAACTTAATAATGGACTGATGGATCTCTATGATTGTATTTTAATTGTTTTGTAGTATGCAAGTCGCCCCCTTATGTTCTTTCCCCATCTTTATAGAGAAATCATTATACAGGAGATAGTCATTCTGCTGTTGGTACTGTAGAAAACAGTTCCTTCAGTATGAGGGTAAATGTTTCCACTTGAAATGCTTCCTAAAATGGCTGGGTGAGGAGAAGGGTCCAATGTTGTATTTGAAAGGTTTTTAACATTGTCTGGAGCTAACCTTGGCCTCCCTAATTCCACCCATGGATCCATAAAGCTGGTGTGTTGCTCATGATATTCTCGTGAATTGGATACGCAGAATTTTGGAAACACTTCTATGTGCAGGTTGACTAAAACCAGTTGCTGATACAGAATCACAAGTGAGGTCCTCTTTACAGCACCAAAGCTGTTCATCATCAAGGTTGTACCATGTTTTGCTTTCTTAAAGAAGAAAAATTCAGTCTAGATAAATGTAAACTTTATTTTGTTTAGGGATAATCTCAACAATTAGAGCTTCATTTTATTACCGGTTTTCAATTACTTTATTGTAGTTTACTCCTATGTAGATTTTAACACTGACCCTGTGACTTCAGGCAGTGAAGTCAGTTAACCTGCCCAAAGGCTTTGTCCATCTGCTGCTTAGATCAGTTTTAAAAATTCATGTGCCATGTTCAGGCTTAGTGTCCGAGTAGACTGACAGTTGTATTTGTTGCAACATGGCTGACTGATCCTGTGTTGCATGTAAGAATATTTAATGTTGAAAGAGCTGGATTCAGCTTACTTGCAGAGTGCTGAAGTAATTGAAAGTTTGATAACCAGGGTCATCTCCCTTGCCTTATCACAACTACATCATGCACCGTATCCCTGCCGCACTTTTTCTGTAGATGAGCATATCTGACTGGCAAAGTGGACTCTGACTTTTCTTCCTCATGAGATTCTGCTTCCAAGTTTTCTTCTTTCATTTCCAAGGGTCTGTGCTCTGTAACTTCTTCAACGGGTTTTCTACTGAGAGGAAACTTCTGAAAATGGCCTTTTTCTTTATTGCTCTGCACTGTTCCTGAGATGCTTTACAGCTACCTGGCACTGGGGTCTGCTGCTCCTGTTCTGCTTTGTGTAATAAAAATTCACTCTTGCTCTAATAGCAGCTGAAACATGTTTTTAAGCACCCTTTTTCTTCTTCCTCTCTCCCTCCTGACACTTTTCAGCGGATTGCTTCTTTAAAGATTCTTTTCGCATCTTGCAAAATGAAGAGGGTTTGAACAGACAGGCTTGGTGAGGTGAAATTAAAATCAATTAGTAATTATTACTTTGGGCAGCTGTGGCAGTGGGATGATGGACAGGACTTGCTGACAAACTGGTCTAACCCTGTTCTGACAGTCCTTAATCTGTCACTTTTCCCAAATGATTAAGGTTATATCATTGATTCTAGACCGTTTCAGGTAAACTTAAAAAACCAGCAGGCTGCAGCCTACTTTTCCTGTCTTCACATGAGTAAGATGAACAAAGCTGAAGCAATGCGTACTCATCCAGTGAAAAAACATAGTAACAGGAGTGAGTAATATGCTACATGGCCATGGAATTTTCCACTGTCCAGTCAGAATGAAACTGAAGTTGAAACAGAATAAAATACTGCTTGGCTTGTTTCTGAATTCTTAGGTGAATTTGTCTGTCTGTCCTGACAAGTTGGCTAATTCTGGTGAAAATCCACTTTAGTTTTTCTAACCAGCTCTAATGCTCTCTTTTGGCAAACTGACAATCAAAGCTTATTATTCACAGTTCTCAGATGTCTGACCCAATAGACCATAGTGATTTTGCTGGGAAACAGGGTAGTTCTCCACAGTTTTTAGAATGTGCCTCCATCTTGCAGAATGAAGAGGGGAACAGACAGGCTTGGTGAGATGAAATTAAATCAATGTGTGTGACACGTATCAACAGTAATAGCCAAGACATTGTGTCAGCTTTCTCTATGTGGGGCTTCACTTGTCATTCCACAAAGCCCTTTCAGAGTGTACCTGCTGCAAGAAAATGCATTCTTTATACTTTTCTTTCTGACAGACTGGAGAATAAAAACTGCACTAATATTTGAAGTTTTAATTCTTTACTCATGTAATTTAACTGCTTAGTTAATTCATTTAGCTTCATTGGAGACGATGTTACATAGGAGAGATGTTGAGATCATGAGACCTTCCAAAAGCTTACCTTTTTTTGAGGCTGTAATAACTACAGAATCTGTGCAGGTTTAAGCTGATATAGCAAGTTCTTTCTATAGAAATAAAACTTCAATAATGTGTATTCTGCCACTTCACTCTCTTCTTTTTTCTGCAAAAAAAAATTGGCCTGTCGAATTCAAAGCAAAGAACTTTCGTTGTTTTTTTTGAGACTTAGAACTAGAAATCGCCTTTCAACTTCAACATGTTATAAAAATAATAGCCTCTTTTAGCTTCCTAATTTCAAAGTGGTTACCAATGCTAGGGGAGACTGTAGTATTTAAAAAAAAAAAAAAAAAAAAAAAAAAAGCAATAATCTTGTTGACATTTTTTTTAGAGAACCTGATTCCAGTAGCTCTTACATCATGAATTATTTTACCCAAAAAACCCAAACTAGTTTGGCATAAGAAATTAGAATGTTTGGGGTTTCTTGTTTACTTACTTAATGTCTTTATGAATATTTTTACTACTTCATACTTCTTTTACATTTTCAGAGACTCATGGGCTTAGCAGGATTCAGTGTTTATCAATAAATCTTGATAAATATTAATTTCACTTCACACTCACAGACTGATGAAAAAATATTTCCATCGTTAATGCTCAAAATTTATAGAAAGTGGACGTAAGAAAAATGATGGCTGGTGGTGTGTGATGGCAGGGTGTGATGAACTGCGTCAAGTGTGGTTTGGACTGCAACCCCTAGAAACGCAAGGGGACTGGAAACAAAGGAAGAGGAAGTGACAAAGTGGACAGGGGAGCTACAGGTGAACGGAGTTGGGATGGATGGCAGCTCTATGGCTCAGTTGGCGGCAGTGTTACACCCCCTTCCCCCCCCATCTCTAATGTTGCATAATCCTGAAAATTTTAAATGGATAAAAATTGAAATCAGTTCTTAAAAATAAATATCGATATTATCTGTTGAAATGAAAAATAATTAAATAAAATAGAATTTTTAGGCTTAGCAGAATATGTAATATACAAGTTCATAGAGGTTGTTACATGAGTTAATAAAACTATAATAAAATTATCTGCTCTATGAAGGACTTCTCTTAAAATGTATCAGTAAATTAAAGGTCTCTTAATATATGTTTCAGGAATCATCTATTTTCTTATAACTTGGTGGTTTGTTTATGGGTCTCTTTATACATGTTTGTATTTCTGTGTTAATTTCCAGTGAAAATGTTTATCCTTTCTAGTCCCTTTTGAATGTTCGTTTGTATTTTATGCACTTCAGTAATCTTTCATTTTCACAGCAGCAGCACCAAAACATGATATGTATTCTGAAATAAAAATCCAGGTCAAAGTTGTTAATGTGGAAAATAGTCCAAGTTATATACTAAGGGAATAGCCATAATTATTTTAATGGATGGAGTACATAAAACTAGTGCTCAAGATATATCTAGTATTGGCTCTTTGCCAGTGTGATCCAGGAGACTGATTCCTGTTTCAGTTCAAGAAAAAAGTCATCTTTGTTTTCCACTTGCTGAATTTCTTGAACTCTTGTCTGTTCTCTAATCTGCTTTAAGAGCTGTAACTGACTTAGATTCAGTAATTTTGAAAAGATGGCTAACAAATAGAACAACATTAATAAAAGTAGTTATTTTTAAATGAATGTGCACCATTTAGGTATCATGCTAAACTTCTTGACTCCCTCAATGGCATTTTTGTCACACCTGGTCCTATTAGTCTCACAAAAAGTCTAGATTTAAAGGTTCTGCTTTTACTGAATCAAGTCACAAAATTAATGCAAACACTTGAACCAAATAAATAAATATGATTTTCCATCCATCAATTCTACTGACAAGGGGTGTTTGAGACCTTGTTTCTTTCAGAAGTTACAACTAGTGCTTTATAGGGCTGTGCGAAGCTTCAGTTGCTGATTCGGAGGAAATTAGGGCCGGATTCGGAGGCCGAATCTCCAAATCCTAATCGAATCAGGAGACCCTTAAATCTCTCTAAATCGAGTCAGAAGCCTCTGAATAGATTCGGAGAGATTTGACGATTCCATTATAGACATATCTTTATATGTTTTTTCTACGTACCTTGAGGTACCAGGCACGGCTCGTGAACGCTGAAATGGTAGGGTGGATGGAGCATCCCATGGGAGCATGGGGAGTCCCCCACAAGCTCAGCGGCAGACCCGGAAGTGGATCAGAAGTACTTCCAGTCCACTTTCGGGTCCACCGCCAAGCGTGCAGGGGACCCCCCCGCGCTCCCGTGGAATGTTCCATCCTCCCCACCATCTCAGTGTTCACGAGCTGCACCTGCTACCTCAAGGTACATAGAAAAAACATATAATGCTGTGTCTATTGCCTGAATCACTGATTCTCCAAATCAGAATCGAATCTTCAGATTTCAGATTCGGCCGTATCGAATTGGGACAGTGATCTGAATCAGCAAATCAAATCGGTGTACCCTAAATCGTGCCGAATCTGAATCAAATACTGCCCGCTTCGCGCACCCATAATGCTTTATTGATCTAGCCTCTTACTAAAATGTAACTTTATGGGCAAGTGGAAATACAAAGGCATTTTATATTTGATTCACTTTATGGCTTTCATGTACAAATATATAGCTGCTAGAAAAAAAAAAAAAGAAGAAGTTGAAATATGAATCAAGCCCAAGTATGTTTCTAGAGGAATGGAGTGAGAAAGTTGGTTATTTTCTCTGATGTCAGAAAGGTTTATTGTGTTCATTTGTTTGGAGTTTTTGTCAGAGTTAAAGATCTGTTCAAGTGATGTAGTGGTAGGTTTTGGCAGGAAGCAAATGTGGATGACAAGCTTGTGATGCAAACATGGTAGAGTTAAAATGCAGGGTTTTCCAAATTTAAAAATTAGGTGGGCTTAAATATTACACAGGTGGATACCTACCACTGCAACTAATAGCCAAAGGAGGTTCAGGTACATAATGTCTTAATGAGGATAAAAGTGAATTTTTACCCTTTAAAGCAGCGGTGCTCAACATCTGACCTGTGAGGCAGTTTTATATGGCCTTCAGTCCTCCACACGGTCTGGCAGTTTGTCTCCTGCACTGCCAAACTTCTGTAAAGGGGGGTTGGGAGGGAAGGGGGAGGAAGTCCTGCGGGACCAATCTGTTGTTGTGGGGGCTGTGCTATGACCAGATCTGGCATGCTGTGGCTGCATCACTCATCTGGCCCCCAGGACTGGAAGGTTGAGCACCACTGCTTTAAAATAACAGTGGGAGGAATGGTAGACCTGGGAGGCTGTATCAAAGGGGCAAGTAAATGGCCACATTTTATGGTGTCCTGCCTAGCTGCATTCTGGACAATGAACCATGCTCCACAATAGGTTTCTTGGATTAGAGCATCATTAATAGTCCTCTCCACATGGATTCTGTGGCTTGCTGGTACATAGTACGCAGCAGAGAAAAAGTTATGGAAATCGGGGTATTCATGATGGGCTTAAAACCTTAAAAGAAATCATAGTGTACAAGAGGTGGTTCCCAAGCTGGGGAAATGTTATGAAAGAAGCTACTTTGATTTATCAATATATTTATTTTTTCACTAACTGGTAAAGCTGGAGTGTCTTACTCATAATGGTATGGTATCTTTACAGATTCCATCCTTCATCATTGGGAGACAACAAAAAGCAGATTTTCTGAACAGCATAGAGAAAGCACTCCTCAACTCTTTAAGATTGCATAATCTGCCTATTATATTGTCATTAATTACAGAACCAATAAATATTTGAAATTGAGGAAGGAAATTCAACAAAGGCTAGTGTGGTGAATAAGAATCAGCCTGCATTCAGGACCTGTAGATTTGGAAAAAGGTGTCTGCTGGTTTTTTCTTTACTTTTAATCTCTATATGTTTCTTCACCTCAAAACTGTATGTTGAGATGTAGGCTAGGTTTGGTTAAAGTACTTATTTATGTCTACTGTTACCCTAAAATTCTTAATCTCAAAGGAGTCTAATTCTAACAGTAAAAATACTGGAACAAGCTGATGAAGGGGAGAGCCTAGAATCAGTAAGTGGGTAGAGCTAAGATCATTTCCTGTGCATTTCCATATTTAGTTCATGTTTGACTTCAGACATCTGAAAATCCTTGGCTGTAATGTTGGTATTGATCAGGGTTGGACAGTTTTGATCAGTGTGCTTTTTTATTTTTTTTTATTTTTTTTATTTATTTTTTAAATTGCTGGTTTAAATTATTCTGGTTGTAACTGAGCTTTGGCCACTTGCTTTTCCAAAAAATGTATTGTCAAAGGTTGGCCTCCTTAAGAAAATGCTTATCATTCTGTATTAAGGCTATAAAATGATATTTTGAAATGTATATGTATTAAGCCTATGCACACATTTTCAAAAGCAAACACTGTCAAAAGGATATAACTATAGATAGGAAGCATTATTTTATAAAAGTTATTCTTATGTATTAAAAATGGCATTTATTTGAACTAATACACACAGATTTACTAACTACCAGTTGGTACCATACTCTACATCCATTTAAATCAAGGCATTGAAAAATGAAATTAAATTTTTAATAAAGAATGGAATCTGAAGATCATTTTAAGCATATAATTGTATTTTTAAAGGAAGAATATCTCAAGTCAGTTTTTTTTCCTAAATAATATTTAACCTAGGAAAGGTAAATAAGAAAAAAACACTGCGTTTTGCATTTCATTCTCTTCAATTATTCTCATTTGGAATTTGGCTCTTTTACCTATTTGGCATTTAAGCTTTTTACAGCACGTTACAAATTTGCTTTCTGTCTCCGTTCCTAACCTGTTTCTCAATTAATTCTGGATGAAATTGAAAATAAGAGGATGTTTTTCTACACAAGTGGTTGTTACTATGTATACTTGCGGATGAAGTACAAAGGTAACAAACTTAATTGAAGACCACCATGTTCCTTGTTTTGCATCAATCCTCATAGCATGCCTGGAACTGAATTACAAAGTATGAAAGGTTAGGATTAGTTTCTTTCACTGTTGAGCAGTATCTTAGTCTACACTTACTGTATTTTCTAACATTTTCATGCACCCCAAATAAGACAAACACCTTATTTTTTTGGAAGGTAGAATGTAGAAAAAAAAGATTTTTTTTTTTCCCGGAGCCATGGCTGACTGATATAGAACAAGTTCTCCTGAGCACATAAAGCGTCCAGAAAGTCCAGCATCCCAGGAGATAGCCTGGGTGAGGCAACAGGAACTTCCAGATGTGGTAGGACAACAACAAGGCTAAACCTGGGCTGCCCTGGTAGGTGTGGTGCCAGCAGGTCAAGGGAAGTGATTATTCCCCTCTGTTCAGCACAGGTGAGGCCACATTGCGAGTACTATGCTCTGTTTTGGGCCCCCCACTACAGAAAGGATGTGGACAAATTGGAGAGAATCCAGTGGAGGGCAACAGAAATTGGGAGGGGGCTGGGGCACATGAGGGAAGACTGAGAGAACCAGGCTTATTTAGTCTAAAGAAGAGAAGATTGAGAGAGGGGATTTAATAGCAGCCTTCATCTGCCTACTGAAGGGGGTTTTGAAAGAGGATGGAGCCAGACTGTTTTCAGTGGTGACAGAAGACAGAACAAGGAGCAATGGTCTCAAGTTGCAGTAAGGGAGGTTTAGGTGAGATATAGGAAGGAATTTTCTCACTGGGAGGGTAGTAAAACACTGGAACAGGTTACCCAGAGAGGTGAGGGAATCTCTATCCGTGGAGATTTAAGACCCAGCTAGACAAAGCCCTGGCTGGGATGATCTAGTTGGGGATGGTCCTGCTTTGAGCAGGAGGTTGGACTAGATGTGACCTCCTGAGGTCCCTATCAACCCTCATTTTCTCTGATTCTGAGGCCAAGTTTCAGACTCTTGCAAGGCCAGTAGTAGAACTTTTACTACTTGACTACAACATACCAGTTCTTGTGAATAATAAAGTGTTGTTTCTATGCCACTAGACTTGTCAAGATACAGCAGACTACATGTGGCAGCTCATTCATCCTGAATCTACTCTGTGCTCTTTCAGGCACAAGCTGCGGTGCTCAGCCAAGAGCTACTGCTCTGAGAGACTGCCCCTTCTTGCTGGACCAGAGGCAAACTGCAAGCATCTTGCAGCCGTTAGAGCATAGTGTCTGTATGCTTCTAGTCTAGCAAAGAAGCTTCCTCACTTAAGATTCATGCCTCAAGTTTTGGGAGAAGTGCAATTCTAGAACATTCTCCTTTGCCAAATAAACCCTTGTTTGGATGGTTAAATAATATCTAAATGGCCTGGAGAATTCAGTGAGGATCATTAGCAAGATATTTTCCCTATATTTAAAATGACATACATTTAAGAATTAAAGATGCAAGCAGATATGCTGGCAGAGAGACAGTCTTGAACTTCCCCTTTTTTTTTAAGACTAATAAATCACTCCTTTGCCCTAGAAACCCACCTGTCTGGGGTGCAAAACTACAAACAGTGTGGCAGTTACTAGATTGAGATTCACTCTAATGAGATTTGAGTTGTTATGGGCTGTTGGTGTTGGACCCTGTATTTGGAAAGAATGTTCTCTTGTGGGAGGAATGAGTAAATGTATTAAATTGCTACTTGTGGTCTTGTATGTTCTTTGAAGAAATAAGAGGAAAGTGGATCTCTCCATTAAAGGAAAGTTGTAAATACTGGGCTAGAGAAGACAAAAACAATTTGGCTTCTCTATAACAATTCAGAGCCCGTCCTGTATTCCTTAGGTGTATTTGTGTTCTTTGCCCCAAGAATAAAGGCCAGAATCAAACAGGCCAAAAATCCTGTTTTGCCTTATTGTCCACCACTTAATTTTATAATTTCTTTTTATATCATCATATACTACGTTCTGTTTTAATTTTGTGTAAAATGATAGAATGGATAATTTGTGTGTTTTAGCAAAACATATGTTATTTTATTATATATAATTCTATTTTTCATTTTAATGTATTGTTTTGGCAAAAGCTCTAAATAAAGAACTAATTTTGGGCTGATTTTTTGGGGGGAAGGGCATATGGTATTCAAGTAAATACAGCAAAATTAATCTCTTTATTGTGGAAAAAGTATGTAGGTTAACAAGTGAGCTGGGAATTGCACAGTTGTTAAATCTAGATGTGACTAGTTTCACATTCAGTTTTGGCTCTTTGTTACGTATTCTGAATAGCTACTTGTGTTACCTCTGCAGTTGTGGCCACCTTGATCTGGCGTTGGGCAAAAGCAACTGCTATAGCTTTTAATTGCTCATGGGGGTGTTTTATCTCTCTGTACAACTTTGTTGTTGATGATTTTTTACTATGTTGTCCAGAATATCGCTTTTGTATTCATTTACAGTTTTCTTATAAAACAAGCTACTTATCTATCTTGTCTATCCTAGCAGCTGGGGCATAAGAGAACCTTTAAAGTTGCTAAAATGGCTTTCTACAGCATGTTGGTT
Organism: Alligator sinensis; assembly: GCF_000455745.1. Classification (NCBI taxonomy): domain Eukaryota; kingdom Metazoa; phylum Chordata; order Crocodylia; family Alligatoridae; genus Alligator; species Alligator sinensis. The sequence goes on along the minus strand of NW_005842038.1, from coordinate 2,503,112 downwards.
TCAAGAAGTATTTTTGAACCTCTTTGACTTATCTAACAGGGTGAAGCCTATTGTGAGTTGTCATTTTTCCAGGAGATTCATAAAATGAGATGCGTGAGCATAGCTTGGTGCTCTGGTATTCCTGGCATGTTTATTAAACACAAGTTTCTTCAGTGTTCTCTCCTTAACTTATATGCTCTTAACCATAATACATATTTAATATATTTTATTAGTCTTGATATTTAGCTTGTGGATGGATAAGTTGAATGCATCGGATATAAATTTCAAAGTGAAAAAACAGAACTGTGCATTCCCTTTGGTGTGGGTCATGCTTATTCTTGCCACGCTTCCTTAAGCTGTGCAAAGCAAAATTCTGTCATCCCTAGATCAGAAAACAGCACATTTCTAATGGGATAGAAATCCAAAGGTTATATTCCAGATTTTTCTTAAAAGTACAGTGGTAGTTCTGTGACGGCATGTGGCAAAATAAACCTCAGATGTACGCGTCCAGAATGCTTCACATTGCCAATCTGCTGTTCCAAGTGCTTGTTCCTTTCATTTAGTAGTTAACAAAATGGATACAAATAGTGGTGTAGAACTGAGTGGTGGGAGGCCATGTACTGCTTTTTCTAATTTTTACTATACATGAGGGGCAAATGTAGCTTCTAACTGCAAAGGTTTTTCTTTTAGCTCGTCTGTATTTTCTAGCTGTATAGTGGTTCTGTGTCTCCAGGTAGACAGTGGCAATATTAAACTAACAACCTTTAATTTGGATCTTAATTCTGACTATGCTTGGATATTTGTCTAGAACAGAATACACCCAAAGCTGTGATCATACTAATAAATATACTTCTGTTGTATTTGAGGGGGGGGAAAAAGACTACTTAAAATGATGTTTATATGTTGTCCTCCCCACAAGGTCTCGTTCAGCACTTGGACACTCAAGATCCCACTGGAGCCAAAGCTCTAGCTCTCATCCTGCAAGACCTCAAGAACAGCGAAACCGTAGTAGAGTTTCCACTGTCATACAACCACTGAGACAGAACGCAGCAGAAGTGGTGGACCTTACAGTGGATGAAGATGGTAAGTTACAGTGGTGATTTGTAACTAATGAAAATGTTCAAGAACAAGATCATTAATCAGAAGACAGAATTACATTTCATAGTAACAAATCAATATTTGGGAAATCTAACACAACCTTAAGCAAACTGATCTCATGGGTTTTTTGAAAATGTTCAAGTATCTTAACAATGCATTCTACTTGACACAAGATAAGTTATTCCAAATGTGTCATCCTTTGATTTTTTTTTTAAATTTTTTTACCCCCTAAGTTTTGTAGGTCAATTTAAGTAGCCAGAAACTATAACTCCCCCTTTCACCCTCTTTATACATATCACTTGCAACAAGACTTACTCTCATTTTCTAGGAGGAAAATGAGTGTTGACTGGTAGAAAAGAGTTGTTTATAGTCCTGCTTCAGTGTTTGATAGTGAGAGAGAATTTTTCTAAAAGGTGTTGTAAAAAGCTAGTAAAATGACAATAGGCTTATCTGCTAGAGTTCTAGCACTGACATCTGGATCCTGCCAAAAGTTTGGAGAAAAAGAAAAATTGCTCAAATCTAACTTTGTCACCAGTGGTGCTCTTCCCTTTTGCAACCACCCTGATTGTCTGGTGCTTCAATTGAAGCACCAGATAATCAGTCAATATTACAAGACTAGGTTTCCTTTCTTGGAGATGGCTTAAAGTGCATCAACCTTTAAATAGGTATGGAAACACTGATTGAAATTAAGCAAGAAAGCAGGCTGACTACTTAAAAGGAGAGCATATGTTTTTGTAGACTTGCTGCTCAGACTTCTTACTTAAAGGTGGGAATACATTTATTCCTTTGGCAAATGACGGTATTTAGTTTCTCTTTCATAATAAACCTTGCTACAGCACATTTTTCCTCTGTTTTTTAGTTGACTGCTAGAGGAAGCAGGTTTTGAAAACTGTCCAAGAATCCCGTTTTCAGAACCATAGTTATTATAAACCTCGTTTCATAGACCAAATAATTTAACATTGTAGGAGAAGCGTCCAAAATTACAGAACTGATGTTTTTAATGTTATTTATTATAACTTTCACCTTTGCAAAGGTGTGCTGACCGAACTATTACAGCCTTCTAATACTCCTAAGATTGCATTTCACTTGATAAATCTGTTACTCCTGTGAACCACTGAAATTACAAATATGAGGTATGCTGAAGGGTGTATATTGATTCTAAGCTAGCAGCATAAGAATCTCCAGCTACTAGTTCTTCTGAAGGGATCATTATTGCCAAGTGAAGCAGAATTTTACCTCCATTTGGAGCTTTTAGTCATTTACTTCTCCAGATGTTAGTATATGAAAAGCATAGCAGAGGCTATCAGCATGGGTTAGTCTGTAGTAAGAGTGAAGTATTTTAATGTTTGGCAACACTCTGGCAACAGATTTGCCTTTGGAGTTTACCAGGTTCATGAGGTTGAAGAGTGCATAATCAGGTCAGTTTGAGATTTTGGAAGGCCCCTAGCAGACATTATACTTAAAGTGTAATTAGTAAGTTAAATATGTCTTAAGTAGTAATCCAGCCACTTGTTAACACAGTTAGCGCAATAAAGCAAGACATAAGCCACAAAGTTAATACGCAAAATACATGTAATAACTTTGTGGCTGGTTCCTGTAGCACCTTAAACTGTACATGTGGCCAGGTATTAGCTGATTGGGGCTCCCAGCCTCACACTCATGAAACCCTTGACTGATGTGCCCCCTGAGGCTGCGAGCACTGATCAGCTGACTGCCACTCCCAGCGTCAGGCGTACATCAGATTCAGGGTCTCTAACGTGGCCCTGAGGTGAGGAGCCGTGATCAGCTGCTGCTTCCAGCTTTGGGGGCACATCCCATAGCCCACGTTCATACCTCCTGTCATACATGGGTAGCACGGCAGGAAGTGTGATGGTTGGAATTGCAAATCAGATTTCATGGAACCTTTAATTGGACATTTGTGAGGGATCAAAGTGCCCTATAGCCATCACTCATGGAAAAAATAATCTAAGAGATTTTTCCTAAACACTTTTCCCAGAACTTCTGCTTTTAAATAAAACTCATACCAAGCAGCGCCCACAGAATACTAAATGCTAACATATGTGTATACCAAACTTTAAGCAATATATTTGAAAAGCTCATGAGTGTTGGGACTTTGAAAAATCCCACATACTCCTTCCTTGACAAAATGCTGATTTAATCATTAAATTTAAAGAAAATATTTGCTGTTTAACATTTCTATCTCAAAATTATAACTTTATCGTAATAAAAATACCAAATATCTCTCTTTTCTGACAGCCCAACAGAGACTTAATAAATAGGTCAGGTTGCTTCAGATGTTCTCCCGTTTTCTTTCATTCTGATTCATAGAGACCTGTCATGAGACACTAGACAGTTATTAGGGAGAAAAATTCGAAACTCTAAAACAAGCCAGCCTTTGATCTTAAGTTAGACTTGAATTGTCTTAGTGTGCATCTCTTAGTCTTTTAATCCACTACAGTTGCACAATGAAAAGTATGGTTTATCTCACCTGCCTGTTTTACTTTCTTCCCCAAATTAATCCAGTAAAAGGTGGCATCTACTCTTTGTGTTTACTGTGCTAGACTGATGTATTTATTTTTAGCATAGACACTAAAACTTAGTTACTGTATTTATGTGCAAGGTTTATTTTGGTTTCTCTTTTTTAGTATGTCAAGTCAGGAATTACTGAATTCATGTAAAGAACATCTAAGATGTTTCCATGCATTTTGGAAAACCATGGGATCAGTTTGCCAAGTTTGCTGCTTTTTTCATGTGTGTTAAATGTGTGCTGTGAGGTATAATTAATTATATATTGTTTGCTTAGGGATGTTTGACAAACAGTAGTAAGCATGTGAGCCACTGTTTGCCTCATCAAATACCGGAATGATTTGATTTCTTTTCTATTTATGTCTAACTATGGCCAAGTAAATAAAGCTTTGTGTGGTTTGTGAAATCATTTAAAATTGACTCTTAAAGTGTGACTTGACTAAGAAGTAGGAGGATAATGAATTTTAAACCTGTTCTTAATTTGGAGTTTTTGTGCTTCTGGTGGAAACAGGATTTACTTTGACATTGTATGTCTCATTAGCCCCTTTGTTTGGTCTTTCTCAACATCTGGTAGAAATGGGTTCCAAAATGTCCTTCAGGATAACAAGTTATGAAAACTGAATTTTTTGAACTTGAAAAGGCTCTGATATTAGTGCGATCATGATGATCTCTCTCATTCCCACACATCCGCAGAGCCCACAGTTGTGCCAACAACCTCAGCTCGAGTGGAATCCCAGGTTGTGAGCTCTACGTCCAGTACCAGTTCCAATACCTCTACCTCAGAGCAGGCCTCTGATGCAGCTTCAGGTGTCTCCAACAGCCAGCCCTCTACGGTGTCAGAGGCTTCGACTACTCTTCCCAGTAGCAGCACTGCTGGGACTTCAGCTGGAGGTACAGAATAAGAAAAGAGTTTTCAAAGTCTGTCCGCTAAGTTGCTTATTACTTGTGAGAATATGTTTAGATCTGAATTTACCTTATTTAAAGGTATTTGTGCCTTTTGTCTTTGTGCAGATCCTTTTTAAAACAAAATAGGAAGTCAGAATTTTCCAGAGTAATACCCTGATAGTGTCATGTTAATAACCTCTAGAGAGGATTTATGTCCCCCAATAAGCACGCTACAGAAGAGAGCTCTTAAAGTAGTTTCCCAGATTAAAACAAGCCAAGGCTTTCTCCTGCCTGTAGCAAAATATGAGGTCCTTAGTGCTGCTTGGCTCTGCCCAGGGCTTATTCATAGATTGTAAGGGTCTGGAAGGGACCTCGGAAGATCGGGTCCAGCCCTCTGCACCAAGCAGGGAAGACAACTGGGTATGTTGGCTGGGCATGTTAACTTTGTCGGACTTTAACTGTGTCCCAGCAAGCAACCCAGTTCCACAGAGATGAGCGAGGCCCAAGCTCACTTGTGGCCCCCAGACTGCCTTTTACAGCTACATGGGTATTTTCAGAGAGGTAGGATCCAGGTAAGAAGCCCAAATCCTTCCCTGGGAGTGAAGCCTCCCATTTCAATGTGGAGAGGTATTCAAGAAATGTATATCTTACGGAAAGCTGAGGTGTTCTAAGGATTTCTTGACTTTATCCCTGTGAAGGTAGTAGGGCAGGGTGGCACCTTGGATATTATCTAGTTCAGAGAGGCAAGAGCCTTCATAGGCAACAACCTATTTTCATAGCCTCTGACAATGGATTGGCAGAAAGAAAGGGTTTATATAGAAGGGAAAGGGACATGAGTGTCCCCTCCTCCTAAGAGGTGAAGAGGGGCAGGTTGTTGCCTATAGCTCATGCCTCTGAACAAGTTAGTTCAGGGGTGGACAAAATGCGGCTCGCGGGCCAGATGCGGCTCACCAAGCCATTCTATCCGGCCTGTGGGGCCCCTAAACAATTTAGAAAATTAATATTAATCTGCCCTCAGCTGCCTGTCGTGTGGCCCTCGATGGTTTGCCAAAACTCAGTAAGCGGCCCTCCGCCCAAAATAATTGCCTGTCCCTGAGTTAGTTTCTAAGGTGCCATTGTTTTCTGCCTTCTGCCTTACTGCAGACTAACATGGTTAACCACCTTTCTGTCCTGCGGACTGCGTCATTGAATGATGATCTCTTCTCCCTAATAGGGGACTTGCATTTTCCATCATCTCTTCTTCTCATGACATGTGGCTTATGAAGGGTGGAAGGTCTGGTGTGTGCCTGCTCCTTTATCTAGCTAAACAAGACTTA
>NW_005842038.1:2467769-2497277 GCF_000455745.1 Alligator sinensis | reverse complement strand
CAGGTGTAGCAGAGCTCTCCTTCTGTAGACCCCAATAGGGTGCTCTTGTAGACAGCACAAATTTGGGGCTTTGCGTCTGTTTGCTTCACCATACTGAATAATGATGGGGGTCAAAATTGCGTAAAAAAACTAGAAAAATGTTCAGGTGGAAAGAGTAAAGTAAGTAAGGATCTATCTTGGAATAAGCATTAAAGAGGGGGTAAGGTTAATGAATTCATTAGCTTTTAGTGCTGGAGGCAAAAGACCTAGTAGCTTTTTGCAGACATACTTAAAACCTGGAGATTGGAGAGTAAGTCAGAACTGGCCCCAGTTATAAGTACACCCAGTTCGGGGGCCCACTAAATTTATGAAATATAAACAAACAGGAGGGTAGGTACCACCATTAGTAGTAGCTTAAGGAAAATTCATTACCTGAAGGAAATCTGTAGATTTATGGGGTATAATGCCATCAAGGACCAATCTAGTTTGACTTCTTTTAAAATACAGACTTTTGTATTTCACCCTGTTGAGCACAGTAACATTTTCGGCTAAAACACAGCTTCCTGAAGCACATTAGGTAGCACGTAACAACTTGAAGCTCTTGCGGGGCAGGGAATGCTTTCTGTTTTCAGTACCTGCATGTTGCTTCTTCCATTCTAATCGTAACCGAGCAGCTAACAACGTTCCTATGAGGTGGAGGATGTAGTGTCATCCCAGTTTTATAGTTAGGGAACTGAAGCAAAGGCTAGCATTTTACTGAGGTCTCCAAATAATCTGGTGACAAAACAAGGAAATGCTGTGGGGTCCTCTGAGTTTAAGGCTAGCTCTTTCCTCTTCCTTTGTATAGTATCTCATGGTCTGCTTTGGAGTAATATTCCAGTCAGTCCAGTTCCTCTGACCATGTATATAAAAAGATCTAACTGAATAGTTAATTTCAAAGCATTCATGAGTCAGACTTTAAACTATTTTAATAGCCTTTTAAAATATTTAGTAAGTGTTACTTGTTCATGAGATGTAATTTTCCTTGCTCTGGATAGGTAATTAATTGTTGTTTTATGGGTCCATATTTGATTAAATGGAAATATTACCCTTTCAGCTACCATGTACAGATACAATTTCTGTTTCATTGACTTTTTGTTTTCAACAACACTAAACTTGTTTAATTTCTTTCTTTAAGATGATGTAAGGAGAACTGCATCTAGCACTACACTGGAAACTGGCCCTCCTGCTATGCCAAGGTTACCATCATGCTGTCCACAACATTCTCCATGTGGAGGATCTTCACAGAATCATCATGCATTAGGACACCCTCACACAAGCTGTTTTCAGCAGCATGGCCACCACTTTCAGCACCATCACCACCACCACCATAATCCTCACCCAACTGTCCCACTGTCTCCTTCATTCAGTGACACCAGCTGCCCTGTTGAAAGGCCTCCTCCAGTGCCAGCGCCTTGTGGAGCAAGCAGTAGTTCTGGTGCCAGCTACCATGACCAGGCATGTTCAGTTTTTGTGATTGTTTTCACTTTGTTTTTAAGTGACATTTGAATGTATTATACAATTGAGTAAGATGCTGCTTTGGGAGTTCATTTCTCATTGCCTTTAGTGAGCATTAGAAAAGGCGCTTACGATAAGAAAATATAAAGCGTAAGTGCTGTTGAAAAATTTGAAAACCAAACAAAATACCTTGTGTGTTAACAGCTGTCACTTTGTTATTTGGATCCCTGTCATTGGCTTAATTTTTTCCTGTTTTATTAAAAAAACCAAACAAACAAAACCCCCTACCCCCCACCATGGCTCCAAATACACTCCAGAGACTTTATACCTTAGTGCATCCAAAAGTTTCTAGCAGTTTTCACCAATATGACCTGTAACCCCACGAGGTTACAGTGCATCAGTGAATAATTCAGCCATTACAGACTCAAAACATTGATTTAAAAAATACTACTTGGTGTATGGGCTTCAGTACTTCATTTTACATTAATTTTAAAATACTTTAAAGCTTAAAGTTCCTTTTAGCAATGACTCATTTGTACATTTAAAACTGCTGTTTTATACTCTGGTGACTACATTTAGAACCTATGATGATTTATTACTATTAGGCATGTACATCAGGCACAACTAAGCAGAATACTAGAGCACCTGTCTCTATCTCAGCAAATGTGCAGTGTAACTTCCTTTTGGGCATCAAATTAAAATTAATACTTAGTGAGCCAGTTAAGGTACAATAGAATATATTGAAATTAAACTGGGGAGCTCAAAGAAGAATGTGAACATCCTTATCCAATTCACCCTCCTTAATGGGGGCCAGTACATTTTATGAAATGTAAATAATCATACCTAAAGAACTTTAAAGTAGGGCTGTAAGAATGTTATCACTTAAATATTTATTTTGCAAAACACTGCTTTTGATGTAACACTTAAAGGGGGGTGGGGGGAGGGCTTATTTAAAAATATATAAAGAATTGCTTGAAAACAAGGCAGGTTTTTTTTGTTGTGTTTTTTTTTTTGTACAGCAGGCTCTGCCAGTGGACTTAAGCAACAATGGTATAAGAAGTCATGGAAGTGGTGCTTTCCATGGAGCATCAGCATTTGACCCGTGCTGTCCTGGTTCTTCATCCCGAACTACAATCTATGGGCATCAGGCTAGTGCTGGCCCAAGCCAACCAATAACAATAGATGGATATGGATCAAGCATGGTTGCACAACCCCAGCCCCAGCCTCCTCCACAGGCTTCACTCTCATCCTGTCGACACTATATGCATTCTCCTTGTAAGTACAGCGTTTTATCTAAAAAAAAATAAAAATAAAAATAAAAATACAACTTTGTGAAATACGGGAAAGTAAAGCATGGCAGCATTGATTGTTTTAAGGTTTTACCATCCACTTTGATTTTTAGCTTTAGAAATAGCATTCTTGCATTCTAAACTATGGAATGTTTTACGCTTAGTAAACTGTCCGAGTCCATCTAAAAATCCTTCCAGCACAGAAAAATTGAAAGGGGGGAAGGGTCCAGTCTCTCTTGCTTTGTGCATTATCCAGGGTAGCATTTTTTTGTTTATGAATGAATTCACTGCCTTTTCAGATACCAGCTTTATTTATAAATTGTTGTGGGTTGAGCTTGAAATAGTGAAAAGTTCCTTTTTGTTGCTGTTTTGTTGAGTAGCAATCCTTCTTTTGTTATTTTAAAGTCTTTTAAACTCATATACAGTGGTGTGGAAAACCATTTGTATTTGAGATATTAAGAACTGAACGTTTGGTTATGCGAAGTGATGCATAGAGCATCATTTTATTTTGGCTTATTGTTCATTGCAATCCTGACGCATTAATTCTAAATTGTACTAAAGTCGTATGAAGAGCTTTGACACACTTCCTTCTCTCTTGCTATTTTAATTGTTCACTTTCTGATGCAGTTAATATTGGATGCTACTTTCTCTTGCTGTCTATCTCAGCTTGTTTTAGAGATTGGTGGCCCTTATGCACTCAGTTCCTGCTAAGGATGTGGTTTCCTCCATTATTGACTGATTGATTTGGTATGATATCTTTTACCTTGGTCCTAGTGTTGCAACAAGCTCCACTTGGGCACGGTTAGATGTAGGTTACCATACCACACCTTCTCTAAACATGCAGGATCTACCTGTATGGCAGCATGGCAGTTGCTGCAGCATTTGAATATCTGGGGCTTTTATTAGTTACCACTTTGCTTCTCACAAAATTTCATTTTAAAATAATGGGTTTGATAAGCTCTTTTAAAGATATTATACATAATTAATCCTCCTTGTAAGGACTGTGGTGTCTGAAGGGCAACATAATTAGCATTTACATGTCAGGGGAGGTTGCCAGAGGACTTCCTTTCCTATAACACTTACACTTTGAGAGCAGCAGGTAAAGCAAACTTGTTAAGAGATGTTAGCTTTGGGGTTTTTTTGTTTTTGTTTTTTTTAAGTGATGATTACAGCTAAGAACTAGCACGGCATGGTGTTATTTATGCACTGGTGCACATATACACAACAAAATTCCTTCTCTCCCATTCCTATTTATATTGTAAGTATTATGGATGATTTAAGAAGAAAAGGCTTGCATCATCCCACTAGTCCTGATGTGGTGTGGTATTTGGATTTCTTCCAGACATTTCCTTTTTTACCATATTAGCGAGTACTTTTTAGGGTATTGTGATTTTTTTTTTTTTCCCCCCTCCTCCTCCCATGTCCATCTTTCCTCTGTAATTGATGCCCATTGCCTTGTGGTCTTCCACCTCCACTAGGCAAATCCTATGAAATTTGACTTTCTGGTTTTGATTTTGTTCATTTAGGTTGATGGGGCACTTTATCATTTCTATCACTTCAGTGAATTTGAGACAGTCATTGTTAATACTGGCTTTAACTATGCAATAATAATGGTCAAAAGCCAACTATTCCTATAATGATAATGTTATTATAAGAATGAGGATGTAGCTGTGATAAGATAAATGATAAAGAAATTTGTGTAATATAGTTGAGTACAGTACCACAATGATGTGAAACCATTTTAGTTTCTTATACACTTACTCAATAAGCTTTATGTAATAGATTGAAAATGGTCAATGTTTTTATTCCAGATGCTTCTTTGACCAGACCCCTTCATCATCAAGCTTCTGCATGTCCTCACTCTCATGGAAACCCACCTCCTCAACCCCAGCCACCACCTCAAGTGGATTATGTTATCCCACATCCAGTGCATCCTTTCCATCCTTCAATTTCCACCCATGCATCTTCTCATCCTGTACCACCACCTCCACCAACTCACCCTTTAGCAAATGCAGCTGCTCCAATTCCACAGCATCTTCCAGCTACACACCAGCCTATTTCCCATCACATCCCTGCAACAGCACCTTCAGCACAGAGGCTGCATCCTCATGAAATGATCCAGAGGATGGAAGTCCAGAGAAGAAGAATGATGCAGCATCCAACGTATGTCATAAGTGTCCTGAAACAGTAACTAAACACTTAATTCATTCCCGTCAGGTTTGTAAAATGCTGCATGTGACTTTTAGTTGTAACTGCATGGCTAGATGACCATCAGAATTAAATCCTGGTAAGAAGGGGTCCTCTATTGTATACCACAGCTGCTGCCTGAGTGTTAGGGTTGAACCTGTCCTCTTACCTCTCAAAGTTCTCTCTCCAGATAAGGTCACTGGTACACTGGAAGGAACATTATTGCTTTTGTTGGCCATGCTTTATCTATCCTGGGAATACATGGGGTTCATTTTTCAGGTCAGGCAATTCTGAATGTTGTTGTCATTATTATTATGAATGCTTAATGTTAGTTTTCAAATATACTATAATTAGAACTATCACTCATCCCTGCTGTTAGCTAGATTTAACTCACTCTGGCCAGCTTCCCAGCACATCCTTAAACTTGTTTCCACTGTAGAAATTGGCAAGGTTCTCTTTATACATTGACACTTAAAAAACAAATTAACAGCTTACTGCCAGAAGTGATTTATATGGTCAAATTTATAGAAGAAATGCAGATACATTATTTAAATAACTTAATTTCCAGGTACATTAAAACAGTGTTAGGAGTAGCAATTATTTGACTGTTTCCTTACAGTGCCTGCTGAATGATTTGAGAAGCACACCTTAACAGGAAGGAGCTGGGCAGTGTTTTAGCTGGATTATCTTTGAAAACTTGTGGTGATTGGGAGAGGTCTCAGATATAGGAAAAAAGCAAATGTAGTGTCCATCTATAAGAAAAGGAGGAAAGAGGATCTAGATACCTGAGGTACCTTCCAAACCTAATTTTCTATGATTCTGTGAATATGTACCCAGGTCTACAGTTATTCTGGATCCACATTAATCATTTTAAGAAATTGCCCTAAGGCTGTGGACAGATAAGTTACAGATTTAAAATGGAGGAGGGACTTTCTGCTCACATGCATATATCATCTGATCAGCGGCAAGTGTCCCATGTATGTTTCTGTCCCACAGTAAATAGAAGGTAAATCAGGACAGCTTACCTTAAAATTAGAGCTGCTAAATTACCTTGTTTCACCTATTATTTGCAGAGGAGAGTGGGTATGTAAAACAGTTGCAATAGATCAGTTTGAAACATGACACATCCCAGTCCTCTAAATAGGTGTAATTGTTAGCTTTGTTCATATCCTTAGTATTTTCTTATAATACTTTATTAAAATTTTTAAAGAGAACATGTCACCAAAGCTGCTGTTTTAATGTTAAACTAAACTAAAAATAAATGCAGTTACCAAACTAATATCAAACCAAGGTCAAATGAGACATTTAATGTCAACAGCAGTTTAGAATTAAAGCCAAATATAAATTAATCAACAATTTATTTTTTAAAGATAACTCTTACAAATTCTGAAAAGTATTTTGAGAAGGTGGCTGCTTGGTTGTGAATCCCAACTGAAGAATTCTTATAAATTCTAATCAAATCTGATTTTGAGCAATTAAAGTTAATGCCAAAGCCAAATTATCTAATGCCTTGAACCACAGCTTTTGATTTAAATAAGTTAGTTATCTCAAATATGTGATCAGGGGTAACATTTTTCCTTCCCCTCCCAAACTCATTACAATACATAGTCATGTCTTCTAGATGATTGTATAATTGTAGACTGAAGATTTTTACTCGGTACATCATGCTGGCAGTGTGCGTTTTCCACTTCACAAATTAGGCATGAAAGATTGTTCCTAATTAATACCTAGTTTTTTGAATGACCATTGTCTGGATTTCAGATACCGGATCAGTCCAAAAGTGGTTTATATATGACAAATATTTTTGTTTAATGGGTGGATAATCTCAATATGAGTAAATTAGATCTTCCATGTTTCTTACTTGGTGTTCTTCTGTTATCTTAGACGTGCACATGAACGGCCTCCTCCACATCCTCACCGAATGCATCCCAATTATGGTCATGGCCACCATATTCATGTGCCTCAGACTATGTCCTCCCATCCTCGACAAGCTCCAGAGAGGTCTGCATGGTTAGTACTTTAATTACTCTGGTGTGTCCTATGGCTCTTTAGGTGTTAATTTATTGGTATATATCTTATGTTCATTGTGAGAATTATATCAATCATGCTGTCTGCATCTTAGTTCAATAAACTATGCACATATACAGGAGAAAATGCTTAAAGATAAGAGATCTCTTTAAAATGCCACTTTTAAAACTCACTACTTCAACATTATTTGCATCTATTTTATAAATCATTGGAAGTTTCTGCCACTACTTCAGAAATGTGCGTGTGTGATTGAATTAATTTGGTTCCAGCTATTGCAATGAATTCTGAACCTGAATATTGCTGCAAAGGTATTTTTTACAAAGAACATTTTTCAAGTTAAAGGTGCAGACCTTATTTAAGCTATTAGTTACTGTTGGTTCAATCTGGTGTATGTATGAACTTTTTTTATTATTATTTCAAAGACATTTGCATCTGATATGGTTCTTTACGTGGAACTTTACTCCTAGGACCTTACGGTATCAAAAGTGCTGGAAAGTTCTAGAAATGTAAAAAATGGGTTTGAGCCACTAAAAAAAAATCTGTTGCTGAAATGGTTAATAGTAAACTGCAGAGCCATTGTTTTGAGGAAAATATAACATCCTAAATTACTAATAGAGTTGATGTGCCTAACACATGATTCCTATGATGACAGTTAAGCTTCTACAGATTTGTTAATTTATCTTTGCTGATTTAAAAAAAAAATGTTTTAAAGCCATCTACTTAGCCATAAATGCAGTCTGGGAAATGGTGATGTTAGTAAGAACTGGTTTAATGGAAAAGACTTAATTAGTCTATCTTGGGCATGCCTACATGTGCATTGAGGCGCGCCTAAATTTTAATGCACATTTAATGCGCATTAAAACAATTTAGGTTCACGTCTACATGTGCACACATTAAAGTACATTAATGCGGTGCACGCAGGCTGACATGGGACCAAACTTAGTCCCAAGTAAGTCCATACACAGTATTAATGTGCCTTAACGCATCTAAACTTATGTTAACGAGCTTTAGATATTTGTGCCTAAATTTGATACCTGCTTTTGCAGGTATCAAATTTAGGCATGAATAGCCTAAAATTGCCATTTTTAAGGCACATTAAGGGCATGCACGTGTAGACACTAGGGGTGCACTGATAAAGATTTTCTTGACCAATACCGATGGCTGCTTATTAACCAGCCATATCAACCGATACCAATCTGATAGCCGATTTACACTAATGCAGCCTAGGAACTTGGAGAGAGCAGCCTCCTGCTGGTAAGTCTGTGGGAGGGGAAGGGGCATGGGGGAGGGATGAGGTGTGGGGGGCGGCAGATCGAGGTCCCCCATGATGAGGGAGGGAGTGGGGCAGGGGCTGCCTAACAAGGGTGGTGAATGCAACCCCCCCCATGCCCCCTAGATATGCTGCCTGTGGCTCTGTCCCACTCCTGGGGTCACATTCACCACCCTGGCTGGGTAGTGTCTGCCTCTCTCGCTCTCCAAGCTGCTGGGCTGCGTTCCTGGCTGTGTGCATGATGTGGCTGTGCGCATGCATGCGGCATTTATTGGTGACAGTATTGGCTACACCGGCCAAGAAAAGCTGATTGCCAATAACGTTAATTTTCTTTTTATTGGTGCTGATCTGACATTCGACTGATATACTGGTGCACCTCTAGTAGACACGCACCCTTAATGCGCCTTAAATTGTCATGTATAGATGCGCCCCCTGTGTCTTAATTTTTCTGAGCATCTTTAGAAGCCATGATATAAATTCCCAGAGCATTGGAGTTGTGTCTGGGGGCAAGAAGTAACTGTTTTAAAATGTTACATTTTGCTTCTGCGACAGGGAACTGGGAATTGAAGCTGGAGTGACTGCAGCCACTTATCCACCAGGCCCATTGCACCCTCATTTGGCCCATTACCATGCACCTCCTCGACTTCATCACTTACAAATAGGGGCTCTTCCTTTAATGGTAAGATCATTTATGGTAGTTATGTACTACCTGCATGTCTTAAAGCATATCTCCTCCTTCATGCAAGGTGTGTTGCTTTTAAATTGGATTGGTAGGAACTATTGGGAAAGTTACTTATTGGACTGAACAAATGAAGAAAGATTTACTTTATTGATTCTGTTTATGATGCTTCATGGAAAGCTAGAACAAATAAAATGAGTTTAGGACACTAACGTTTCAACTTCAGCCTTGTAAAATGGAAGACATCTGAATGAAATTGCCTCTTGCATAATAATGCATTGACCCTCTGCATCTGATTTTTAAAAGTTCAGGTCCTGCTGTAACCAGCTTCAGAGTATTAATGTTTTAACTTACCAAGCAGTATGCAAGAAATTAGTATTGATGCTTATTTTAGATTTCACCTTACAGCACAGTAGGAGTTTATATACGTGTAATTGTTTCAAGATAACATTGAATGTCAAATAAACCAGTTTTTTATAATGAATATCTTTTAAAATGGAGGTTAAGTACATAATTTATGTTCATGAGAATAATGGCACAGGGAAGCCAAAATATTGGTGATGGAACATACTTTCTCTTGTTTTGCTAAATTACGAATTTATCCTATGTGAAGAGACTCAGGGAAATTAACCCAAATCAACTAACAGCATGACTTTAAAGTGGTTTGATTAAACTGTACTAAATCTCCAAATGGTAACTCT
Source organism: Alligator sinensis (assembly GCF_000455745.1). Taxonomy (NCBI): domain Eukaryota; kingdom Metazoa; phylum Chordata; order Crocodylia; family Alligatoridae; genus Alligator; species Alligator sinensis. The sequence goes on along the minus strand of NW_005842038.1, from coordinate 2,487,647 downwards.
TATTCTGAAATAAAATGGCCTTAATCCAGTTTCATTTAATATGTTTTGAAAATGAATTTAACTAAACCAAAGCAAATCTCCATATAGGATTTTTAAGGATATTGTTTGAGCCACATAGGTGTGATAAATTAGTCTGAATTGGGTGTCAGTGTGTAGACAAGCCCTAGAATAGCTATTACCATACAGAAGTTGATTTTTATGGTATAAAGTGTATCTTCCCTACCATGTACAAAAATGAAGGCTAGGGGCAAGTTATAAACCTGCAACCTCTTGGATGAATGGTTTTGCACTTTTTATAACTTGTTTGTACATTGCTTTATTCTTTGCTAGTTAGCTAACATGGCAAAACATCTCCCAGTTCCTTAAAGACATTTCAGTTTCTGATGCATTGTTGTACAGTTAGCACACCTTGCTGCAAACCTGTGCCTTGGAAATATTTGAAAATAAAGGATGTTTAACTTTATGATTAGAGGAATCGCCTCTTTGGAGCAGTCTCTATGTATTTCTGTATTTTAGTATAGTTAAATAGCTTCTGGTCACTGTCAATTTAAGTGTTACATTTTCATCTTTGTGTTGCACGAACCATCTGTGCAAATCCTAATTCTCTGTGTACTTACTAAATTAGGTCAGTTCTTCTTTGACAGGACAAAACTGGGTTTTTAATTTCACTCTCCTCCCCCCTTTTTGTATTGGTACAGTATATAGGAAATAAACATGAACTATGAGTTGCTTTTAATACAGTTTCCTAATGCATACGGCCACTGTAATAGTCCAGCAAATTATATTAGCATCAGAAAGGAGTGAAATTCAGCTTCTTTGCATAGTTTTGTAATAAAATTGAAACAAAGATAACAAGTTTGTGTGGTGCAATGTCTCTCTGACCTTGGAAATCTTTCATCCCAAATCTTCAGAATTCAGATGGCTCTAGATTTTCATCACTTGGGGAGTGGTGGACATTTTACCAGATGTCATAAACTTGCTATGTATCTATTTTCACATGGATGTGAAATTTCACAGATCTGTGGCTTCAGCTAAAATGTCATTTTAGGGAGTGCATTGGACCCTTTTATAGGCTATTATGTTAACAACAGAGTAGGGGGAGCTGTATACATTTTAGATTCTGGCTTCCACTCCATAGGTTTATAATAGGAATCTTTTGTCTCTGAAGGTCAGGGGTAAGACTTTCTTCATTTATGCATCATTGTGTAGGGACAATTAAATGGAAAAGCTGTGGTTAATCCTGGAAAGGCTTTTTTGTTTTGTTTCGGATTTTTTTGTTATTTAATCCTGGTCGGGTAATTTATAGATTAAGGAGAAATTGTGCATTATAAGGGAGACTTTTTTTTTTTTTTCTTACATACAAAGCAATTGGCATGCCTTGAAGTGCAGTTATGTTCTTCCTGTTACCTTGTGATGGTTAAGGAGAGAAAGCAGCACTTGTATCATTATGCCGTGGTGTCTTTGGGGTCAACTGAGTCTTTCTCTGGCAGAAGACCAGTGGTTAAAGTTAAGATTATGAAACGAGCATTTAAAATTAATTCAGGTCTCTTAGAAATGTGAAAGAAGCACTGGTAAATGGTAAGCATGCCTTGAGTTCAGTGTCTATTGTGTAAGCTTGTTCTTAAGAATTTTATGACATGGTTGTCATGAATGTAAAATTTCCTTTACTGCTGTGTGTGCCACTAAACTGCAGTCACTTACAACTGTTCCATTTATGTAAGAAGATAGCTCCTTCCCTTCATACACTGGCTGAACTATATGCCAGAAGAGCTGCTAAGATTACTGCTTTGATTTGATTTTATTCCACAATCCCAATGAGACTTTAGGAATTGTTTGGGGTTATAAACTATCATACTTCACAGTGCATGGTCGATCCTAGTTTCCCAGTGCGAAAAGTTAGGATTTTCATAGGCACGGCGTATACATCGGGACTGGGCTCAGCACTTGGCTGGCATGGCCCCATTCTGTGGGTGGTGCTGCCTGGGCTGCACCAGCCAAATGCTGAGCCCAGCCCTGTCCCCTGTGAGTGGCGCTTGACAGTGCTGCTTGCAGCAGACAGGGCCAGGCTCGGTGCTCAGCTGGCACAGCCCCATCCCCTGTGAGCCCAGCACCACTCTCAGAGGATGGGACTGAGTGCCGAGTCCGTCCCCGTCCCCTGCGAGTGGTGCATCCCCAGCCAAGTGCAGAGCCCCGTTGAGCGGCGCCGGGTGCAGCAGCCTCCTGGTGCAGATGAAATCATCAAATTTCACTGCTTCCAACTTCTTTTTTTAGAGAAGGCTCTGCTAAACAACTCATACAATTCCTAAATTACTCATGTCTTGGAACCCATTTCTTTTGTAGACGTGATGGTGAATGGGAAACAGCACTTAGCTGATTTGATTTCCTCTTGAATACACAGCAAAGGCCAGATCCTGTTCCACTTCCCAGGCTTCTACAATCCTATTCCATTCTGTTTGCATTTCTGGGAGCCATTACTTCTTGTAACACGTTCATCTTAGCCTTAAGACTTAACTCCCAATAAATGAGGAAAAGATGGAGCCACAAACCTTTTTGCCTTAACAGTTTTTCAGAGACTTGAGCCAGGGTAGAATAGAATCACATTTAAATACTTATGTCAGCTCGAACATCTAACTGTTTAAGCTGATAGAAAATAGATTAGTACCTCTTTGATTCTCTCAACAATAAGAAATTATTGACACTGCCACTTTAGCAGTGCCATGTCAACACTTAGCCACTTCGTCTGAATGGGCTCATTTAGATGCTGCTCTCTATGCAATAATGTCTGGCTGCTGTTCTGCCTATAAACGTCTCTTGTAGGGTGCTGCAGCCCTTTTGTACAATGTGAGGATGTGAAGGGTGTGGTAACTAATGGGTTGCTTAGGTTGAAGTGCAATCACTATTTTAATGATACTGTGCTTGAAGACTTTTTGATTAGATCCAGGTGATTTTTAGTTCAAATAATAATTTATTTTATTATTTTGTATTGTTATGTTGACTTAGCTACATAAAGGTAGATTCACTTTGACTGGCTACATAAAGATAAAACTACAATTTGCATGCTTAACCTAAAATTTTACAACTTTATCACATGTTAAAAACAGTCCTGATTTTCCTAATATAAAGGTGGCTTGCATTTCTAGGGGCTTTTTTAATGAAGATGGGGAGCGAGCTAGCTTTTTAGGTTTTAGGGCAGGGGTAGGCAAAGTCTGACACATGGGCTGGATTAGGCCTATGGCAAACTCCCATTCCCCAGAAGCCACTGTGGCAGCAGCTCCTTTTGGTTGTCGCCGTTGGACCCAGCCCTGCTGCTTGGGCATCCCGGCCCATCTTGCCCACACCCACCAGCCGGGGCAGGACCCAAGTGGGCAGGGTGGGTGGCTGGGATGGGGCTGTGGCTGGGAGCAAGACGGGAGGGCAGGGCCAGGGAGGCCACAGGATCTTGGGAGGGCCAGGACAGAGCCACGATCCACTGTCCACACGCCCCTGCGATGAACCTGGGTTCCATGGCAGGGGCATGCAGGGAGTAGATTACAGCACTCCCTCGGCTCTGGCTCCAGATTGCCTCAGTGGTGCAGTTGGTTCTGTTTGGAGATCCTTGCTTGTCCCGGTTCAAGTGCCACACGCTTAGCTTGTAGCCCATGATGTTGAAGAAGTCAGGATTCAAGTAGGACATCTCTTGTGGAACAGAAGTCTGATCTGATTTGGGCTAGCTTTGTGTATAGATCACAGAAAGACTGAGAAGTAATTGAAAGTTTTGGATTTTTTTTTTATAGAATTGGATTTAGAGCTTCATTACCCATTTTTTAATATCCCTAATTAGTCTCTCACTGGGACAAACTTCTTTTAGAGGTCACTGGAGTAGAAGTGCAGAGAAGCTTTGAGATGGCTGAAGTGTAGTCCAAGAAACTTTGGGAATGGTACATTCCTTCCCACTCTACCCCTAGACTGCAGTCTTGCCAAATTAGAAAAGACCATGCTATGGATTTATCTGGCCATATATACTGTTGCTATTTCACTCTGTTTAAGAACTTTTACAACAGTAGTTCTTGGCAGATCCTACCATCCCTGACAAACCTACTGTTCTGATACCCCCTTCTCTGTTGAGACTCAGCATTTGGATTCATCTGAGATGATCTAAATTGAGGCATTTCAGTATTTGAACTATTTGCCATCTGGGAGTGTGATTAAAAAAACCCCCAACAACACACAGAAGGGACCTTTTACTTCTGCGCCTCATAGATGTCTGTCTTTACAAGAAGTGCCAGAACACATCTTCCTGAGTGCTCTTCTGTGCCACAAGGATGTTCAGAACTACTGTTTTAAAGGGCTTTAATGTATTAGCTTATCAGCCAGCGATTCAGTCTTTAACAGTCCTGAATGCTATTTATCTTTTATTTATGAACCTGTATATACAAAGCTCTGTCATCACTTGAAATTTTAGGAAGACTAGTTTTAATTTTTACTCATGGAGGGTTGTCTTGGATTGTGATAAACTAAAACTAGTCATTGGATTGTGTCTGAAGTATATAGATTAGCACACAAAGGTAACCTGTTGTTTGTTCATCATGGCTGATGTAGTAACCCAGCCTCTCTTCCTCCATTTGTTTAGGCAGTAGATAAACTTCATTACCTGAACGTCTGTTGAGACCTATATTGCCATGTAACATGATCAGATTCACCAGTGGTGTTTGCTGCCAGGAAAAAGGCAGATTAACAGCTCTTGAAATATGCTGCAGGAAAAAGAGGTGAAGCAGATAAAAGTAGTTGTGTAAAAATTTGTTCCTAGCACAGTATTGCACTTGCAGCTCAGCTGTGGGGACACGAGCAAACTTAACATGCATTTTGCAGTTTCTGGCCAGTCGATGTAGAGACTAAAAAGGTGACCCAAACACTTAAAAATGACAAATAGCAAGTAGGTATGATGTGGATCCCCCTGACAAAGCAAGTTGTATTGGCTCTGGTGATCTGTTTAGTGTGCATTGTTGCAAGAGAACTTTGCCCTTCACTAAGGTGAAGATAAACTAGTAAGATGCACTTTTCTTGGGTTCAAGAATGCTAAAGCATGCGGTGTTTATAGTGGGCAGGCAGCAAGCTAGGATTCAGGTCAGTGAGACCATCCAGGGGCTAACAGCTATGAAAAATTATAGAAACTTGCAAGGTAAGATGAAGTTAGAAAGACCTATGTGTATAGGCATTTTGCTGTTTCTCACCCCCTCTTCTCTGTAAACCATTTACCTCCTTAGCTGAATGAATGAATAAATAAATAGTTGGTTTTGAAGAATCTATTTTTGAATCCCTAATTTTGAATGTCACTTTTCTGCAGTAAAAGGGCTGATTGCTGCTAAACCCAGTTGCGCCTGTTTTGTTAACATGGTTGGGAAGCAGGAGGGCCAGACAGTGCACTTAGAATTCATAGATGTTAGGGCTGGAAGGGACGTCAATAGATCATCGAGTCCGACCCCCTGCATAGGCAGGAAAGAGTGCTGGGTTCAGATGACCCCAACCAGATGCCTATCTAACCTCCTCTTGAAGACCCCCGGGGTAGGGGAGAGCACCACCTCCCTTGGGAGCCCGTTCCAGACCTTGGCCACTCGAACTGTGAAGAAGTTCCTCCTGATGTCCAATCTACATCTGCTCTCTGCTAGCTTGTGGCCATTATTTCTTGTAACCCCCGGGGGCGCCTTGGTGAATAAATACTCACCAATTCCCTTCTGTGCCCCCGTGATGAACTTATAGGCAGCCACAAGGTCGCCTCTCAGCCTTCTCTTGCGGAGGCTGAAAAGGTCCAGGTTCTCTAGTCTCTCCTTGTAGGGCTTGGTCTGCAAGCCCTTAACCATATGAGTGGCCCTTCTCTGGACCCTCTCCAGGTTATCCGCATCCCTCTTGAAGTGCGGTGCCCAAAACTGCACGCAGTACTCCAACTGCGGTCTGACCAGCGCCCGATAGAGGGGAAGTATCACCTCCTTGGATCTGTTCGTCATGCATCTGCTGATGCATGATAAAGTGCCATTAGCTTATGGTTGAGAATGGTTGAGCTGCACGGTTTCACTCTTAAGAGATGAAAGAATCCAGGCTTGTTGCACGAGGGGAGCATTCAAGAGGGACAGAGATGTCTGTAGTCAGGGCCATCCCTAGGGTAGGGCGAATCAGGGTGACCGCCCCGGGCTCCGTGCTTTGGGCGCTCCGTGGAGCCAGGCAGAGCGGCTGCGGCCCCTCCTGTGGGGCCCACCTGGAGCTGTAGTCTCAGCCCCACGCCACACAAGAATAACGGAGACCCCCGCCGTCCCCTGTTATCAGGGGTACCAGGGCCCCACGCAGTATTAAGGGAGCCCTGCACAGGCTGATTTGCCCTGGGGTCAGCACCCCCCTACGGTCGGCTCTGTCTGTAGTGCAGCCCACCTTTTGGCCATGACAGATGAATTAATTCCACATTTGCCTGCATACTGTTTCACTGTTTCCCAAAAAACAGATACTGGAAATTCAGGGGTGCATTATTTGTGAAGAAATATGGTAACAGCAGTTTCTACCGCTTAGGTTTTGTCAGGGCAAAAGTGAAAAAAAATCTGGACAGTGTAGCATTAAGTGGCTGTTAACTGACACATCCTCTTGTTTTACATGATTGACAGGGAGCAGAAGGAGCAGGCTCTGCTCCCTGACTGCTGCTATTCACTCACTCACTACAAGGAAAGATAATTTTTTTTTCTTCGTTCTGCCTTTCAAAAACAAGTGCCGGATCTTATTCCAGGGGCATACTGTATGCAACAAAATGTGGTATTCTCCTTCCAAATTGAACTTAACACTACTGGGATGACTCCTCTGGCATTTCAGAGTCCCACTTCAGAAAAGGAAAGAAATCCAGATAGGCAAATGAATTTTCTTTTTCCTTGTGGATACCCAGAGTTGCGTGATGCACTGTAACTGGGAAGTAGCCAGCAGTGCAGCACATCTCCCTATATGGGAGGCAGACTGGAAACATCAACAAAAAAACAAAAGGACCTATGAGGATGGAGTGTTTCAGTCCTCCTCCGAAGGACAAGTGAGTGCCCTGCAGAATTTTGCCCGAAGGGACTTTTAGAAACAAACATTTATTTAAGAAATAAAAAGACTGGAAGACCAACAGGCAAAGCTACTCGTGTAAAGCCCTTTGCCATTCTTGTCAGGAAATGACAGCATTCTTACTTGTGTGTCATCATAGAAATAGGGATCTTCTGGACAATTTAAGCCAGACAGCTTCCAGAGATATATGGGATGTATGTACGAGTGTTCTGCAGCACTGTTTGGGGTCACCTCTCTAATATTAAAATTGTACCTGATCTTCATATTTTTATGTAAACGTCTTGAATGTACCAACTGCATCTTAAGGGTGAGGTTGTCAGCAATGTTTTTGGGCAGGGTGCCAGAAACACCCACAGCTTCTAGTTGTAAGATGTTGGAGTTAAGGGGTGGATGGCGCGGGAAGCCATGAGGGGCCCAATCCTTTTTGGGGCAGCACAGCACTGGCCCTTTCCCCACTGTCCACCCTGAGGCACGTGCGCCAAGCAAAATGCCTTCGCGTGCCACATTCTGGCTCCCGTGCCAGGGGTTGCCTACCCCTTTCTCCTGTTTGTATAAGTTTGAAAACACAGAGGCATTAGTTCACTGTCCATGTCACTGAAAACCATAATTTGAGGATAGAAAATTCCGTGGCAAGCCAGTGGATCATCTGATCTGGGATAAAATTATATGGAAAGATTCCAGATGATAAAGCCTTGAGTCTAAATTTGCTCTAGAAAGCAAAACGTGGTTGGTGTCAGGCCAGGATTCTCCGAGTTGTTGCTTTGGAGCTCGGGAGGATCTGGAAATAAAAGCTGCCCTGGAGCAGGAGTGTTCAAAGTGATAAATGAAGAAACCTGAAAGTAGGCATTCAGACAACTTACCTTTTTGAGTTAATCTGACAATGCAAATAAATACTTCTGTTCTAATTTTCATGCATGTGGTTGGCATCCTTTAGTGACCTATAGGCTTTTTTGTTGTTGTTTGGTGCTTAAATCTAGGATACCCCTTGTTACAATCTCAAGAGCAGAGGTTGTCCATAATGAAGGGTTAAAAAGTACAAAATATACAATGGCACTACTGTAAAGAGAATTACCCTTGCTTCACTTTAAACATTTGTAAGTTATGCTGAACTTTCTTGGAAGTGTCAGATTCCTGTGGAGCTTTTCATGTAGCTAAAGCCAGAGGGAAGGTTAAGAGCAGAGTGGTTTTGTGTTCTGGAAATGCCACGGAGGGTTAGGAAACTTGTAGAGTACAGAAATTGATCACCACGCACATTTCCCATGCAGCCCCAGGTGTGCTCAATATTCGAGGGGTGTGTGCATGTGCCTCTGATAGATGCCCTGTTTTTTGAAAGCTTTAGTTCTCTCAGTTTATCCTATAAACACGGCTGCATGCTGGCTGTGGTATTTAGCTTCACTTTTACCGGTAAGTAACTGTTGCAAATCAGTTTTAAGTATTGCATAACAGTCTAGCTATGTACTCTTTAGATTGATTCAGACTTGGGATAGCCCCCTCCCCCCAGCCCCTCAAGTTATTTTGCAAGAATTGGTGGTGACATCTGCTTGCTTACGTTTTGTTTGTTTCCAAATATCTGCTTAGTGTGAAATACTTTTTAAAAAATATGTTTATAATGAGAGTTTAATCTTACACTATGCTCCCATCCATAAATCTCTACTTAAATGCAGTCCATAAAATTAAGCATTTCTGAATAATCAGTTGTAAGAATACATCGTAGCTGTACCAAAACTAGCTTAAAGGTGAAGTCTGCTATTGGCATTTGAAGTTGCATTACAAATGTCAAGTTTTGAGTAGTGAAAATAAAATTAAAGTTAAACCTAAAAGTGTATATGCATAAAAGCACCTTCCTTTTATTTTTTCTTTTCCAAAATAATCAGGACAGAGAAATATTTGGCACAAAAGTGAAAATCAACTTTTCCTTGATGTAATCAGGATGAACTATTGACATCTTGACATCTCAGGATGAACTATTCTGAGCCATCATTTATAGCACCTGTGGCTAGTTGCCTTCATTGAGGGGAAAACTGCATTTTTTCAGAAGCTAAAGTATGGGGGCGTTTTTTCCTCTCTCATTGTTCCCTACAACACAGCTTGCAGTTTGACTCAGTTTTCATTTTAATTTGCCACTTGTTTCTAAAGCAAACTGAAAATTTCGCCCTACCCCCACCCTTTAAACAATAAGCACTAAAGAGGACAATTTTTATGAAAAGTATCAAAGGTATATTTTAGACATTGAGTCAGTACTGTTAGTCACTTGTTGTACCCAAGGCGGCCAGTTGGGATAGCTCTACTGTGTAAACGTGGACCCTGTGCCAAGGAGTTTACAATCCCAGGTTCTTAGGGTTGTATTTGAAAGACTTCTGTAAGCTGAGAGTTGCATCTTGGATTTGCCTTCTAAATTGTAAGCATGGCAAAACACACGTTGCTTGAATAAGATAGGGCACTGACTATTGTTATAGAATGAGTGTTTACTTTGATTCTTCTGTGATATCACAAGTCTTATTTGAGAATCTACAGCAAGTTTGATAGTGATTTCACATATCAGTTTGAGGTGTTGAGTTTAAATATATACAGATTTTGGTATGGAGCGTTTATACAACTCAGGCTGTGACTGAGCATTGTCAAGCTTAAACCTTTTTTATTTGTTACTCAGATGGTGTAGAGAACTATTATAGAGTGTCTAGTTTGCCATGAGGATTCTCGCTTCTGGTTATATTTAGAGAGCAGCCTGATAAGGAAGCTCAGAGGTAGCATTGCAGTATGTTATCAGCTGGAATTGTATACACTAGTTCAAGCCAAGCAGTATAAATGATGAAGAGTGACTTGAATAAAAGCAAAAGGATCTTATGTTTTGCAACATGAACAGTAAAATACTAAAACTGTTCCAAATAGGTTTAACTTACGTCTACTATTTGAATAGGTTCCAGACATGGCGGGCTACCCTCACATCCGTTACATTTCATCGGGATTGGATGGAACATCATTCAGAGGCCCTTTCAGGGGCAATTTTGAGGTTTGTAATAGAATAAACCTAGATCTATGCCAAAATGTGTCATGAGGGAAGGAGGGGAGGGTATGCTGCAGGACTAGTTCTGTATTTGAATGCAAAAGAAATGTAAGCAAAATACCGTTTAATTTTTAGTTTTCGGGGAGCTGAGATGCTAAAACCTGAAACGTTTCTGGAAAAACGAATAAACGTTGACCTTTTTCTGGACAATGTAGCATTAGGTGGCTATTAATGGACACATCCTTATTTTACTATAAATAGGATCTGATATTTTCTAAGACATGATGAAAGATACTGGTGCCTCTAGATAACTATACAAAGATCCACCTAGCTGGAGTGGAGTTTGGCACTTTGACAGCGCTGTTCTTTGTTTATCATGTAGTGCAGGAATTGAAACTAAATACGGTATCAGATGCAGAGAGTTAATGAACTAGTTCACTGAAAAAAAGTCTTCAGTAAGAGCTCATGATTCTACTAAAACTGTGGTGCTGGAGAATAAGAAATCAGTCACTGTAATTCCATCTTAAGTCATTTCTTCTTTTTTGAGCCATAATGACTGAAAGCAAACATTGGAGTATCATTTTAATTACTTTTTCCTCATTTGACACAAGTATGTTTGAACATACTGATTGGTTGTTTCTAGATGATAAAAACGTTCCAGTGCTTTTGGGAGTAAAACAGTATTTCCCTATATCCTAAAACATCAAACAGTGCTGTGTATTTGTTTTCAGAAAGCCCCAACTTTTCCTGCACAACATAATTTAATTAAAAATTTTGCTTCTTTCAGGTAAATTGTGTGTAAGTGGGAAAATTTAATGGTGGTTTCTGTTCTGTCAAGTGGATAGAACTAGCACTTAGTTACAGATATGTCCCAGTTTTCACACTGGTTCTCTCTTGACTTCAGGAGCTGATTCATTTAGAAGAGCGATTAGGCAATGTTAACCGTGGAGCCTCCCAGGGAACTATTGAAAGGTGCACTTACCCTCACAAATACAAAAAGGTAAGAAGAATATCTCAAATCACAGAACTGCCTGTTACTTTATCTTCTGAGGATATAATAAATACTAGCACTTCCAGTATTGTTGAATTAGATATTTCAGTTCATGACTAAGGACATAAGTCTTCTCAATGGGCCCAATTTAAAGGATATTGAGCAAAGAAATGTCAATGTTGAGGTTATTTTCCATTTTGGAATCAAAAATTAGGATGGAGGAGAGTCTTTAAGGGTGAAAAAATAATTCCCAGATTCTTGAGGGATACAGAAAACTTGCAGATCTGGAGCTCCATCTCTTTTCATTAAAGGTACCAACTTTTAAAAAGTGACAGCAGATGTAGTTAATTTAAGGGCTGCAGTTGTTTGATATAGAGATGAGGAGTGACTTGTGTCATTTTGGGTATTTGAAACATGAAAAACAGTGCCATACCTTGGAACGTGTAAAGGAAAGGAGGTCCATACCTCTTGAGAAGATTTTCAGCTCAACTCTAGCCCTTGGCCATATGAGCTAAAATGTTGATGCACTAGCAGGTTGGTTCATACAGGTCTTTGCCCTAAGTAGAAAGCTGGAAGATTGAATCGGTGCTCTTCATCCTCTGTGGCATGTTTGACCTAAGATGTAGAGCAAGAGCCCCAGAATTATGCAGTATTGTCTTCCCCAGTCCTCTCCTCCCCTTGCGCTTTCTGTATGGTCCTGTCAGTACGATATTCCTTTTAATCTTCAATTCATTTTACTGTTTCTACATTGTATATTCCATAAAGTGCTGCTGATTAGCACGTGTTGCTGGATTTACTATTGTGGCAGGGAATCTGAAATGCGGTTGCTTGGTATAGGATGGGATGCTTTGCCTTCCTGAATGCAGGAAGTTGAGGGAAGTGGGTTTGGGTAGTGGGATTCAGGAAACAAGTGGAAGTAGTTGTACTACAGAAGTGATGCATATTCACTTTAATGCCACTTTTTTATTAAGGAGAGGTGTCTAGATTTTGGTTCTTCCCCCTCCCTGGGGTAGTTGGCTCTCCCAGTGTCAAGATTATCAACATTACATCGGAAGCAAATAATCATGTTTGTTATATTGCTGGTGAAACAAGCCATGAAATAGCTAATTCTGACATTTTTATTATCATCAGACTTTTGTGTTGATGCCCCCATGTATAATAAATGCATAATTCATCCTAAAAATTGCAACAGCACTGTTTATATCACTGCCTCCATTATTCTGCTTAGGTTAAAGTCCTAAAAATCCTATTTTCAGAAAACTTTTGACTCTGGAATAGTTCTGTGGTGACTTAAACATAATCCACAGCCATAAGCCAATTTTTGCCATCATACATCGATTTAACTCTGTGCTCATTTCTATACTAATTCTGTACTCTGTTGTCATTTCAGTTTCTGAGCTGTTAGAAGCATACATTTGAATAGTTAATTTAAATGTGAAATGTACTGTCAGTAAATACAATGTTGAATATGCCTAATAACAGATTTTACTCAGTTTGTCAATAATGTCATCTCTGCTAATAAGGTAACAACTGATTGGTTCTCACAGAGGAAACTGCACTGCAAGCAAGATGGGGAGGAAGGAACAGAGGAAGACACAGAGGAAAAGTGTACCATCTGTTTGTCTATATTAGAGGAGGGTGAAGATGTCAGGTAAATAAATGCTACTAGTATTTAGTATTCAGCATGAATGCTGTAGCTATAAGACCACCTTTGGACATGGAGAATACCAAATGAAAGGTTTACAAATTCAGTTAATCCAGAACAATCAGTCTTTCAGTTAGAAATAATTAATTCCTATATTGTTCTTTGTTTATAAAAACAGTAAAACTACACAGTAGTATGAAACTCTTTAGGGGCCCCGTTTGTACTTCAAATTCACTTTCCTTTCCAACAATGGCCAATGCTGTTGGTCCAGTGGAGTAAAAATCTTCCTAATATATGCAGTGGATTGCATGATTTTGTATGATTGGCAGGAACAGCATATGGGAAGGTTTCTTCAGTTAGCACCTGCAGTTGCAATCATAAATTTCAAGGGGATGCAGTCTCGGCTCAAGACCTAAGCATGAATGCCAACTGCAGAATTTCTTTTTAAATCTTAATATGCTGCTTTGTTTGCAACCTTGGACAATAAACTCTATAGGTTATTTCTAGGTAGCCAAATTCTGTTCTGCTAACGTAAGTCTGGAGTAATAATACTGCTGGTCCATCAGATTTAAGAAAACCCATGCTGGGACAAAACGTGGGCCCATGTAGCCCAGACACCTCTGCTGTGACAGACAGTGGATACTAATAAAGGAGAGAGAATTTTAGCACAACATACCTAGGCTGATCTGTCCTGTGCCCCTTCCCACTTCATGTTGTGGCATTCAGAAACCTAAGAAGTTCTTAATTTTGAAGTTTCACGTTTTAATAACTGTCATGTTGAATCCCTATTGATGGACCTAGCCTGCATGAATTTGTCCAATCACCTTTTTGAACTAGGGTTGTAAATATAATTTTTAAAAGTATCCGTTTAACCTCCTCTAATTATATTGGTTAAATGGTTAACGAATAACACATACCTAGTCTCAGCTGGGGTATGCGGAGCCCCCAGGCTAGTGCTTGCCCTGCTGCAGGGGAGGGGCCACATCCACCTGCCTGGAGTAGCGCGGGGAGCCAGGGGCCACGCACGGACCTGCTTGGACACCGCTGCTGCTAGGAGCTACTCCCTAGGGCCTTCGACGGAGGCGGGGAGGTGGAGGCAGCAGTGACAAGGTCTGCCAGACAGCACTGCCCACAGGAAGCTGCAGGTGACAGCAACAGGCAAGGGACTTTCCCAACATGCTGCAGCCCCTGGTGTGCTGGGAGGGAGAGCAGAGGAGTTATAGTACTAACCTTCCCCCCCACCCCGTTCTTCCCTCCCTCTTCCTTGCCTACTTTTCCACCTTCCTGTTCCTGAGGTACTGTGCTGCTTACCTTCCCCACCAGATTGTGCCCTGCACTAAATGTTAACTGGTAATGCATTACTGGTATAAATATAGTTATCATCTAAATGTTTAAACTTTCACATCCCTATTTAGAACCTGATTAAAAGTAAAAGCATCCATAACGTTCTACAGCAAGGAGTTTTGTAAGTTTAGTTGCACATTGTCATTTTTGACACTGTAACAGAAGAATCTGTCCCAGAGAATTAAACATAAAAAGGCCTATTATTTGTGATCCTATTGACATGTAACTTAATTGGATGTATCCTGTGTTCTTTTATTTTGGCTACTGTCTATTTTATCCATTAGAGTTCAGCAGCTAAGAGAAAACTAACATTAAAAAAAAAATATATGTATGAAACGAACAGTCAACTTAGAATGGAAAGTCCATGCTGTTGTTACCATCGGCTTACGTGCAACCTTTTTTTCTCTCTCAATAACAGGCGCCTTCCATGTATGCACCTTTTCCACCAAGTGTGTGTAGATCAGTGGTTGATTACTAACAAGAAGTGCCCCATTTGCAGAGTGGACATTGAGGCTCAACTGCCAAGTGAAAGTTGACACCATTTTCCAGAACTTTTGTTCCTCCCTTTCACTCCCTTCCATCCTTCCTGGTACTGCAGTCAACCAAAGATGGCATGACTTACCTGTGCAGATTTGGAAGCATTGAACCTAGAGTGCTGTCTCTGCTACATGGTACAACTAATGCTAGATCTACAGTTCATGTAGACAGTTGAGTTTCAATGTATTTATAAAGCTTTTTTAGGTTTTACATTGTTTTTCTTTTAATTCATTTTACTGTATTTTTGCATGGTTCTTTGTATTGCATTTGTTTGCACATATTATGGGCTTTGTGACCCTAAACTTGCAGGCAAGATTAGCTGCTTTAGTAAGTAGAGTTGTGTGGTCTTTTTTGTTTTTTTATTTTATTTTTACATAGCATCAAGCTTTGAGAGTATGATTTCATTCATTACTAACCATGGATCCTTAATTTAATCAATCACGTATTTTAGTTTAATGTAAAAATATCATCTAGAAAAGGATAATATTGTGTATTAAGACATTCCTTAAGTAGGAAAAAATGGCTGCTGTATATTTACAATATCAGTTCTGAGTCAAATACCATCCTTAATACGGGGAACAGAATACAAACTATATTCAGTCGGACTGATACAGATGGAATACTCGTCACCAGAGTATTGTCTGATCAAATTTGTGTTATGTTTTTGAACTTGCAGCACAATGCAGATATATTTGAATGTCAATATTAAACATTTAGACTGCTGCTCAGATTGTATTTATCATTTTCTTCCACTGTCTAGAAATTTGAATCCCTAACTTAATATTTGCTGCTGTGAAACAGCTCTAATGAACACTAAATATTGATTTCAGTTAGCTGGATTGTAGATACTTGCAGATTGAATGATTTTTTTTTTTTTATGGAAACGGAAGACAGAAATTTGTTCAGTCTTCTACAAAGTACTTTAAAGTATCTGCACACGTTGGTTTTGTAAAACCATTCAATCAGGACTTAGAACTGCAGTTCTTATGGCAGGTATCCATGCATTCATAGAACTTTTAAAGATCCCAAATCTTTCATGGGATTTTTATTAGTTTTAAAGTTAATAAAGTTAGCTAAACCCACTTGTCTCTTGTTTTATTTCTCACTAGTAACTTGAAAACGTGTAAATCTGTGTAGAAACAGACACAAATTATGTGGTTACCTAGTCTTGCCTTGATCATAGATTCCCTCTTTATAAATTACCAACAGTCCATCACTGATTAAAATATTTTCTATAGATAAGATCTGCTGGATAATATAGTATATAGAATTAAGTTAACATACTAACATTTCGCCTTGGAAGTTTTAATCCACTTCAGGACACAAGTTCCTTATCAGAATTCTTATACACATAGCATAGTATAGTTTATTTAAATGTGCTCAACAGATGCTAAAAATTGCAAAAACATTAAGACAGTATTACTGTCACCACCTGGAAGAGATGTTCTTATGGGATCATATATGAACATGTCAATAAGCTTGCGTTAAGCCACCTGCTTTGTAAGTGGATTGAATAATAAATACCTTTGGTTTCCCTTGTCTTTGTCCTTCATAATCAGATAAGTGTAAAACAGTTTACAGTATAACATAAACATCAAAATGTTTTGTTTACATTAAACAATTTGTGATCCATTTATAAATGTGACCTTATCTAATTTGATGCCTGTTTGTCTGCTTAAAGCTGCTTCCCCTCTTTTTAAATCAGTTTGTTAGGAGTAGCATTTCTAATGCAGTGTCCATTGCTGGCAATAGACTTAACACCTCTGCAACTAAGGCATTAAGCAGGGAGAAGTTTTGTCCCAACATTTGTGATGAGTGGAATTTTCAAGCTTAATTGCTTTGTTAAAGGTAAATTTAATTTGATGGCTTAAACCACTTTTGTGTTAGATTTGGGGAGTATGGTGGGAGAAAGGGAACGTGTGATGATTTTTTTGGGGGTTGCTCCAAACTGTCAAGGTTTTAAATTAAACCTGCTTGAAGACCATGTACCTGCAGGGAACTGTGGGTGGGTGTGTGACTGAAGCTATAGTGGGGAGAGTTACAATGAATAAACGTTTACTGGAAAGACCCTAAGGCAAACATCTTCCATTCTTCAATGTATGTGAAGAAAGCAAGAAAAGGTAGATCACCACTGATGCTGCTCACCTGCTAGGTACTTGATGGGACCTGGGGGGGAAAAAAAAGACCTGTGGAAATAAGCCCTGAGGTGCATGTTGAGTCCACTTTGGCATTCCCAAGGGAGAGAGAAGCACAGATATTTTGTGGGATTTTTTTATGCACCAGATTTGGCTGCCTGGTACTAGAGGTATTTAAGTGGCCCATGAGTTGACTTATTTTATAACTGATACTGATGCTGTGTCTTGCTTTTAAGTGTATACATACCATGTTGTAATGTGATGTTAAACACTTACGTATTTGCCAGGAATCACAGTTTCCTGATATTATGTGCTAATGCAGGGGCTAATAAAGCTGCAGCCTACTCTTATTTCCAGAATGTTGTGACCGGACATAATTTAAGGAAAAGAAAATAAATGGGCTTTTGAAATGTCTACCACTTACTGTGCTTTACTTGCTTAGATGCATTGCCTTAAGTTTTCTGCAGCATCTTTGACTTTCAAGATAAGATTCTCAACAGTATGCATCAAATTACTTTTCATATAAAATTCCATTGTCAAAACAAATCCTTTTGTATGCAATAAATAAAATGTTAGACTGATAGCATTTGAAGGCTGTGTTTTCTTTCATTAAAATAGCATTCATGGTATGTTTTAATCCTCTAGTTTATAAGACTTCATCCAAAGAACAGCTCCCTAGCATTGCTGTTTATGTGCGTACATACAGTAGATTTATCTGGGGACGAAAGAAGTCAGTGTCTCCAATACAGAAGGATTAATATAAAGTGCTAGCTATATACAACACTCAATATCTATCATCTTAATTAACAGAGCAGGTTGTTTTGAAATACTGCACCTGCGTGGCCTTGTTAGTTTTTCCACGAATAGTCATTTATACGACTTCCAGAATTCTGTCCACTTCTGTTGTTAAGATAACATTTAGTCTTTCAACTGGGTTTACATGTATATTTAAGTATGAATGAAAGAAACTGCACAGAACTAAAATTTTCTCCTTCCGCGGGTGCTGCTTAAGTACTGACTGAACCAATGTAAAAGATGATACTTGAGTCTAGGAAAGTGACAGGAACGTGGGTAGAAAGGAACAAATCCCCAAAGCTTCCATGTGGATTGCTGTACAACAGTTTCCACATCCTTGATTGCATAAGAATTGAAAACTTAAAAGTAAGAGTGTGCATGCTTCCTTCTGAAGAAAACTGACAAAATGATTAAAACAGCTTGAAGTATCCCAAACCAGGGTCATACCATACCATATTTCAGTGCTCATCTTTGAACTAGTACCGTTTCCCCTGAGGTACCTTGAGTTACTTGGGGAAAGCTTGAGTTACTCCAGATACGATGTCTGGGCAGTACAAGTGTTAGGCTCTAAATGAGCAAACTTCTAATATACGAGAACTCTTCCCATGAGTTTGTTGTGTAAGACCAGCTTAAGGCATCTCATGCAGGCCTTTCCTGTTACAAAGGAGTCCCTGCTTAGAAATACCAGTTTAGACCCTTGAGGCCACTGCAGTAAGCCAAGCAACTACTTAGAAGGGCAGCCATCACAAAGAAAAACTGAAGTGTATTTCTTTACCCAGTACAGAGTAAACAAGGAAGGCAAGGCCAGGGCTCTGCAACACCAGCAGCATGGCAGTGTTCTGAGGAAGATGGGCTTATTTAAAGAAAACCTATTAAAACGAAGGGACAGGCACAGTGACACAACAAACATGTTTAACAAAGCATGGACTACACTAGAAAGGTTAGCTATAGAGCTCCATAGCAAGGAATTGAAAAAGCCTGCACTTGAAACCTTATTATCAAGGATTCTGGTTTTTCTGTTTAAAAATCAGATTCTCTGATAAAATACCACTAGAGAGAGAGAGAGAAATGAAATGCCACTAGAGAGAGAGAATCAGCTGAACACATTTTATTGATATAGTTACAGTTTTAAAGTTTGGAAGCCTACCAGTGCCTCAATCACTATAATAAAAGTAATGCTAAGTACTTAGGGTCCAGCTGCAGCTGTTCCACCCCCTCTCTTGCTTTGTGGCACTGAACAGCCCTGATATGCTGGTGTCCTGCCCATTAGGCCTGTGCGAAGCAGTTCGTATTTGCTTTGGATTCAGCTGATTCGGGGGACAGTGATTCAATTCAGTGTCCTGAATTGATCTGGCCACTGCCAAATCAAACAGGCCCCATCCCCCCCACCTGCTCTCCCAGCACCCAATGGCTGCCTCACCCGAGCCACCTTGCTCTTAAAAGAAAATAATTTAAAAATAGTAGTAATTTTTTTTAAAAAGAGCCAGGAGCTGGGGCAGCCATGGGGCGGGGGGGCACTCAAGGGAGCCTGGGAGAAAAACGCTATGGGAAGTAGTCATGGGGGTCCCCTACTTTCCAGCATGGAGTCTGGTCTTGCTCCCTTAAGCAGCGAGCGGGGACTGCCCTTATCTCCGAATAGATTCAGAAAGCTTTGACTAGATTCGGACCTTTTTACTGGTCTCCCAATTCAGAGATTGGGCCGGATCTCCTCCAAATCGAGCCGGCACCCGAACCTTTGCACAGCCCTCCTCCCATGTCACTGCCCTCACTCCCAGCCTACAGCCTCCCAGCCCTCTGGTGCCTCTCACTCAGGAGCCACAGGTTCCCCCCCGCCGCTGGTCTCCCACTGCCATGTGCAGGCCACAGGTGAGGCGCGAGGGCCACCAGCACGGCTGGGGGCTGCGGCTCCCGGCCCAGGCCCCACGAAGCACCCGGGATGGGCAGCCCCCTCCATGGGGGCCTTGACCCCCCCCTCCCTGGGGGCGCGGGGTCATGCTGCCCCGTGCGCCTCCTGCTCCCGGGCCTCGGCCAGCCTGCAAGGGGAAGCCTGCTGTTTCCGATGCTTTTCTGCTTTAAAGGAGTGTTTTTCTCCTTAAAAAGAGAAAACCAGCACTTTACCACGTTTTCCCGCGGGCAACGCAGAACCCGGCTCCCTGCTTCTAGCCCCTCCTAATGCCAGGGTCCTTCTGGCTGGAAAACACCAGACCCAGAGGATTTACAATTTAAAACAGGGAGAAGGGAGCACCCAGGAACGGAGCCCGGCCCTGCCCGCACCCGGCTGTAGCCCCAGGGCGGGGCGGGGCGCACGGAGCCGCCGCCGCGCCAGCGCCTGGGGGCAGCGCCCCCGGGGGCGGCCGGGCCCCGCGCGCAG
>NW_005842038.1:2465690-2467156 GCF_000455745.1 Alligator sinensis | reverse complement strand
CCGCCTGGGGAGGCTCCGGGGCGCCGCGGGCCGCTGCAGCGCCGGGCTAGGACCCGGGCTCCGGCGGGAAGTTGGGAAGCCTGCGAGACTTGAAACAAACGTGGGCGCCTTGGGGGAGTGCGGCGTCCCGCGGTGGCCGGCCGGCCGAGCCCAGGGAGGAAACCCGGGGACACCCCTGAGGCACTTGCGTTTTGCCAGGAGCAGCATTAAAACTGAGTGGTGACTTCAGGGTGGCTTGCTCTAGCCTTCAGGCAGTACGACCCTCTCTAGGCCACGTGGCTGGGCTCTTTCTTAATGTCACTGGGCCGCCTTCAAGGAAGTAACCACCCCACAGTAACTCAACTTATAAGTCACAGAAAACTGCTTCCTTGGGGGGAAATGGGGTTCAGCTCTAACCTCCTTCAGTTTGACAAGGCTCCCCATAATTGCGTGATCTTGGCCTGCAGCATTTTGTTTTTGCCCTAAGCATGAGCTGTGCTGAGGAAGGACGTGGTGCAGCAGCGCGTACTGCTCGTGAAAGGGCTCTGATGGGCGACCGCTGTGGAAGAGATGATGCCTGCAGATCTCTTGGGATTTGCCTATTGTGAATTCATGCTCTCTTCTAGGTTACAAGGGCGGTGGACAATGCTATGATAGGAATCAACAAAGATAAAAGCCAAATGCCTGGCAAAAGAACTGCTTTGGAAGAGATCGGAAACAAAGTTACAACCAGAGGAGCACATGTAGTAAAGGTAAAGCACTTTAAACTCCTAGGTGTGGAAAAGCATTGGATTAATAGTTAATGGGTAGGGGTGCACAGGTAGAGAGGGTTTTTTTGGCTGATACTAGCAGCAGATTTTTAAGGAGCCATATTGGCTGATGCCCATCTGATTCAAATACACAGCTGAGCAGCTTGGAGATCAGTGTCAGGCTGGTAAGTGTGTTGTGGTGGGAGGGAGCGAGGGGCAGATCAAGGCCCCTGTGGTGAGAGAGGGACTGGGGCAGGCACTGCCCAGCTGGGGTGGGGCAGGGCACAAGAGGGAGCTGTAGCTTCCCCAGGAGGCAAGGGGGAGGGGCAGCTCCTGCCCTGCACATACCTCGGGAGGGTTTGTGGGGGGGATCTGCATGGGGATTATGCTGGGCACTTCTGGGGTGGGGGCTGTGCCAAGCTGTGCTTGGGGAGGGTGGTAGCACTGGGAGGGGACTGCAGGGGGGAGGTGGGCTGCAGCCACCCCAGTAATTGCCATAACCCTCTCCCAGCCCTGTCGCTGGGAAGAGCCCAGTTCAGCCCCCAGCTCTGGCAGCCCATGCTGACCAGGGGGCGCACACCCCCTGTGCCCTCCCAAGGTGAGCATGTTGGTGGGAGCAACCCCCCTGCATCCCCCGGAAAAGCTGCTCATGGTTCTGTCCCACACCCCAGCCTGGCTGAGCAGCGCCTACCCCACTCCCTCCCTCACCATGGGAGGGGTCTCTATCTGTTTCCCCCC
>NW_005842038.1:2439135-2465659 GCF_000455745.1 Alligator sinensis | reverse complement strand
TCCCTACACACCAGACTTACCAGCCTGACATTGCTTTCCAAGCTGCTGGGCCATGCTCCTGGCCACGTGCATGCTGTGGCTTTGCGCATACACGGGGCACTTATCCACCACATCAGGCAAAAAAGCTGACTTCTGGTGCTGTCAATTTTTCCTATATTGGTGTGGATCTGATATGGGACCAGTGTATCAATGCACCTCTATTAATGGGGTTTGATTTGTGTGGCTTTTTTCCTGTTTTAATAGAAAACAGAAAGCTTAAAAGCATCCATAAAGCCCTCCAAAGGAGGTAACAAGTCAACAAATGTAACAGCACAACCAAAACATCTAGCTGCGGTGAAACCACTGAAGGAAGCCAGTGTTCCAAAGGTAGGAGGAAACTGTTTTGTTGTTGTTGTTCTCTGGCTCTAGACTTGGAGCCTGCCTCTTCCTAGGCTGGAAGTGTACCATTTGCCCCTTTCAGAGAAATCAGAATGTCCCATATGCATCTCTGGGCTTGCAATATGTTGGCTCATTACTCCTAGTAAGGGGAGGAAAAGGATACAGGAGAGTTAAGTTATATTTTGTTAACCGATTTAATTTTTTTTATTATTAACACAAGCAAACGAATAAAGAGAACCTGTAAATCAAATGTAAAGATCATTAAATGACTCCTATACATGGGCAAAGTCCTTATGGCAACAACAGACATCTTGGTTCAAGATGATGTCTGTGCCACAGTGGCAGAAATTGTGGGCTAATACTACAGGGTTACTTTTTCTATTTATAAAAAAAAAAGGCTTAAAGCTGTCCAGTTACTAAAGCAGTATGGACTTTACATTGGTTGCACAACATGTGGGTTTTAATGACTGACATATCAAATAGATTATGTCTCCAACCCCTATGGACATATCCATGAAAGAAGAGGATCTATGCCAGGCTTTTTCTGATGTACTGCTCAGCAATGTTGAAGACATTGATGCTGATGACTGGGAAAACCCTCAGCTTTGTAGTGACTACGTAAAGGATATCTATCTATATCTGAGGCAGCTTGAGGTATGGATGCTTACGTTTTCTCTTACAACTGCAAATGCATTTAAGCTTACCCATTCAGTCAACCACATGGGTATTTCTCCAAACAGTTGCAGCAGCCAGTACGTTCACGCTATCTTGACGGGAAGGAGATCAATGGACGCATGCGTGCAATCTTAGTTGACTGGCTTATTCAAGTCCACTCAAGATTCCAGCTTTTGCAGGAAACCCTGTATATGTGTGTTGGCATTATGGACCGTTTCTTACAAGTAAGTGTCTGGAACATGATGCTTTATAACATAAATGTGGATCTGGCAAATCCATTTAATGACTATACTTAAACACTGAACAAGAGCAAACTTTTCAAATGGGTTCTGGGTTTCAGTTGCCTGCATATTTTATTAAGTGCATAAATTACTGAAATGAATGCTGTGTCTTATCTCCACTATCCATTTAGTAACTTAACTGAACTCCATTCCACTGTGCCAAAAACAGTGAAGGGGGAACAGCTGTCAAAGGGCTGCTCTTCCCCTTCAATGCAAGGGGACCTAGCTAGTTCCAGGACCAGAGTTATCACAGTACTGTGTGCTTAAGGAGCATTTTTGACAGTAAGTTCCAATAAGTGCACATTGCAGGAAAGAACATAGCCTTGCTTAGTCTTGAGACGGAGAGCATATTTTGCTTAAATGAATAATCATACTGGAAAAACTAAAATTTGTCTTTATTGTGCCCAGAATCGCCTAGTTTCCCGAAACAAACTTCAATTGGCTGGTGTGACAGCACTGTTTCTAGCTTCAAAATATGAAGAGATATTCTGTCCTGACATCGCAGACTTTGTTTATATTACTGATAATGCCTACACTACTGCTCAGATCAGAGAAATGGAGGTGGCAATTCTTAGAGAACTGAACTTTGACCTGGGGCGTCCCCTTCCACTCCATTTCTTACGGAGAGCATCAAAAGCTGGCGAGGTATGTGCTTGGCCCAATTTTAACTTGAAGCATTCATGCTGAACTTCAAGGTAGCTATTTTGGTTGGACAGTGTCTTTTCAAGCCCTCTTCTGGACTTGAGGGATGCCAGAGTAAAATGGATTTAAAGAGAGGGTGGATTAGAGAGCATGTATAGCAGAATGCTGTTTGGTATGTGGTGGCAGTTAATTCTTTTTATGAAAGAAACAGTGGCTCAAACACTGAATTGCAGAATAGTTTTAGATAATAGATTGCACATTGCTTCACTTATGACAAACATGCTGGGAACTAGTTCTGGTGGTAACAAGATAAGGAACTGATGCAGCTAACTGAAGAAAACAATATAACTGAAGTTTCACTAGATAAAGTACTTCAGTGTATTCTGGGTATTTCAGGCCAGATCAGAACAGGCCTCTGACTCGTTGTTTTTTTGTTTGTTTGGTGGTGTGTGTGTGTGTGTGTGTGTGTGTGTGTGTGTGTGTTTGTTTTTTTTTTTTTTCTTAAGTGCTTAGGGACATTCCATGTAATGGTAGGTAGTTCCCTGCTGAATCTAGATGCAATCTGTATTGGCAGGATGGTCCCTTTTTTATAGTGCATGGGGGAGCCTAGAGAGCTCTAGTGTTGCATTTGAGTTCAAGATCTAGCACCCTCTTTCTCTGACTTCTGGCTGTGTACTAAACATAAGTAATGTGCTGCAGCACTGGTTCTTATGCCCTCTTTTTGAATCCAGCTCTCCATTCTTTGCCCAAGATGAACAGAACAAAATAAAACAAAAACAGTAGACAAAAACAGTAGACTTGGACAGTGAAACTCCCACACCAGATGTGATTTTTAAACCTAGCCATATGGTATTTGCTGCAGTACAGTAAAGTAACCCTTCTGCTGTTTTCTAACACCACAACATGAATTGGGTTTTAGTTTCTAACCTAGAAGAGATGCTGAACCCAAGTCTCCCTTCTCATGGAATCCAGGGTAGGATGCCCTTTGAGTGGGGCAGTTGCAGTTCAGGATATTCAAAAGGCAGTGTCTACATTGTCTCCATTCAGGGCCAGTACCAAGAAGCATATCTTTTTTTTTTTCATTGCTGCTTGGTTGGCTGTCTCTTTTTTTTTTATTTATTTATTTATTTATTTATTTATTTATTTATTTATTTCCAGGGTCCAACACTGACTTTGAGTGGCTGAAGCATGTCCCCAAGAATAGTGCTGGCACTACTCAGGCTCATGCCAAGCCAGAGCTGCACAGTCTCATTTTCTTGCTGTTAGGCACTGAGCAAGAGCATGTTTCTCTCTTCCATGAGGAAGTGGCATAAACCAGTATGGGTGTGCAAAGCAGACTGTATTAGATTTGGATTTGGCAGTGAACTTGATTCAGATTGCTGTCCCCAATCTTTTTTAATTCGGCCAAATCTGAAAACTCAATACCGATTTGGAGAATCGGAGACTTGGACATAGACAGGTTTTTTTTGGTTTTGTTTTTTTTTTCTGTGTTTTATTTTCTGCATACCTCAAGGTACCAGGTGGCTCATTAATGCTGTGATGCTAGGGTGGATGGAGCATCCCACAGGCGCTGGGGAGCCCCCCCTGCACTCACTCGGCAGCAGACCCGGAAATGGACCAGAAGCACTCCCAGGTGCACTGGGGGGGCTGCATGCTCCCCGGTGGGCCCAGAAGTGCTTCTGGGTCTGCTGCTGAGCACGCTAGGGAGCCCCCCACGCTCCTGTGGGACGCTCCATCCGCCCCAGCATTGCAGCACTGATAAACTATCTGGTATCTTGAGGCATCTAGAAAAAAACATTTAAAGCTGTGTCTATGTCCAAATTTTTCCAAATTGATTTGGCAAGATTTAAAGGGTCTGATTCAAAGATTTGGCTGCCGAATCTCTGCCAAATTGAATTGGGGGACTGAAGCTTTGTACAGCCCTATAAACTAGCCCTTTATAGTCCTCCAAGCCATAGGAGCTTGAATTAAGAAAGCAGATGCTGCTTAACTTTTTAATCTTTTTCAAATGCTACCCCAATCGTGTTAAAGCCTGGATCATTCTTCAGCTAAAGAAATGAAGCTTCACACACTAACAAGTACTATCCGGCAGGCTGATGCTGAGCAGCATACACTAGCAAAATACCTAATGGAGCTGACGCTCGTGGACTATGATATGGTGCACCATCATCCTTCGGAGATAGCAGCTGCTGCTTTGTGCTTGTCTCAACAGGTTCTGGGCCAAGCCAAATGGGTAAGTTTGTTAGTCTTCCACTTTGGTTCTTCCACAGATCTTGATCATTCTTAATACAGACTGAGTTCCAGCATTACAAATGGCTGAAGGACTAATATAAATGCAGTGGTACCTATAGGGTGCTACTGCACCTCAGTACAGCTTTGTTTTTAACCCAAAATGTTCAGGCCTCTCAGTAATTGAAGGTCCAGTACATAAGTAGTTCTGCTATTTTGCATAAAGGCTATGCCAGGCAAGTAACTACCACCACTTTTCTTGCATTTTGCCTGCCCTGCATAACAAGATCATGTCTGGAGTATTTGCCTTCAATATTAAAGGTTGTCCAGGTGAATCGGGAGACCACTTGATAGCAGGACCTAACAGCCAGTGAGCTACTTAATTGTCCTGAGTCCCACTTCTGAAATTGCTGACTCTGGCTTTCTTAGATATTAGAATGGTGACTTGGCAACTGCCCCTTAATCAAACTTGCAGGTTCTTGGGGATTGGAAAGACTTCTATCACTGACCACCCTGTACCATGATACCACAGATAGTCTATCTAGTACACCAACATTTTTGGGAAGTGCCAAAAGTTTCCCACAACCTCAACTTGCGAGAAGTTGGCATGCCAGTGGAGGAGCTGCTAGGGGCCTAATCCTTGTTGCGGCAACACAGCTCCAGCCCCTTCCCCCACTATCTGCCCTGAGGCATTTGTGCCAAGCATAATGCTTTTGCATGCCATGCTCTGGCATCTGTGCCAGGGATTGCCTACTCCTGGTGTAGTAAATAAAGACTACCCTGTTCCAGTAAATGTTCTGTAGTGATGATCATCCTGTCTCCTTCAAAGCTGCTCTAAAGGAGAATAGTTTTGCACCTGGACTGGGAGCTGAGAGGTTCTTGAGCTCTGTTCTGCAGCTCTGACTAAAGCATCTGACATGCCCCTTGTTATGGTGGGGATAGTCTCTCCTGCTTCTTTGTAGTTGTGGGTTTGGAATTGTACTGAATAACTGCCCTGCCTCTCCTCCATGGAGGATTGGGCTGTCAGCACTCTGGCCATCTTGTATTGCAGGGAATAAAACAGCAGTACTACACTGGGTATGCGGAAGAGAGTCTACTCCTAATCATGCAGCATATGGCCAAGAATGTAGTCAAAGTAAATGGGAATCTAACAAAATATGTTGTAAGTATTGGTCACTCTTAACTCCTGTTCCTATACTGTTGTTAGTACCTACTTTCATTTCCTGATAATCGAAGATCATGCATTTCGATAAATAATATCCTGTAACAGACTTATGGTACAGAGTTGCTTCCGTTTTTGGCTAGGACTTGCTTTTTATTGTTGCTTTTGATGTTGCCTCCCTGTATACCTTGTAGTCCTCCATCTTGAAGCTCTGTTGTATTAGCATGGCACAAAATATTGCAGTCCATTTGTCTAGACAGTGTTGTTCCTCTCATTCCTGCAGGCTGTAAAGAACAAGTATGCAAGCAGCAAACTTATGAAGATCAGTACACTTCCCCAACTGAACAGCAAAATAATCAAGGACCTAGCTGCATTTGTCGTGGGATAATCTTAGGTAGCAAATTCTTGTTCCATGCACTTTGTCAACTTGCCTACTGAGGCAGAACTGCTGCTTTTGTACATATCTCTTCTGTTTTGATACAGACGCTTCAGATTCACTCTGAAAGCAGACTTTTTAAACTTGCCCTGTGATACATGTGTATATCTAAAAATAAAGCTCCTTTATTAAAAATACTGCTCTTCTTTATGCTGTTTACAAAAACCAAACCCCCCAAACTAGCAAGCTGACAACTTTTAAAGTGCAGGGATTTTCATTAGTCAGTTGTACCAAGGTTCAATTCCTTGCTGTAGCTATAAGCCACCTTACTTGTGACAAGACTGAGATCAGAAATCATACCTGCTTCTTGCCTCCTCCCCCCCCACCCAACTGAAATAGCTGATTTGACTCATTCATTTGAGTACTGCAGGCAGTTTACCTTGGACTGTTCTACTCCCTCAACTATAGCTCATGCAGGGATTTCTGCAGTAAAGTCAGACATGCAGTTGTACTGGTAGATCATACTCTTTACATCATTGGGCTTGATGCCCGAAATAGCACTGTGTATTGGAGGCAAACAGATCAACTGTCACTTGTGATTTAGGTTCCTCCCCTGACAAGACTCCAAAATTATCAAAGTTAACTATAAGTCACTTCTGGACAGTGAGAATGAGGCCCCAGGTTCTTCGTATGTTTAAAAAAAAAAAAATCTATTCTCTTTCATGAGGTGTATTAACATAATTCATTCTTTAATCTACTTCAGACTACTCTGTCTACGCTACTTGGGAGGGAAGGTGTGTGGACAGTGAAAGTGAACTGAAAGTTGAAAGGGAAGCTACTGGCTCTGCTGAAAATCTCTGTTGTGCCTCTAATTACTTTTGCCTCTCTTCTAGCAGACAAACTTCCAGATTTTATCTTCTCTTATGGTTTAGGTTTCTTTTTTCTTACGGTAGAAGGTACTCCAAAGAAACTACTGGTTAGAAAGTAGATGCTAATAACTGTCCTGAAGTTGCAAGCATGTGCAAAGGTGCATGATTGCTAGCTCTTGAGTTTTCTCTTCTAATGTGTGCTAGTGAAAAGGGCCTAGCAATGCTGCAGACCTTTAATATTTGACAAGTTGGATGGGTGGAAACACATTGGGACGCTGGTGCTTTTTATTTCAATTGGTAAAACAGTGTGGATAAAATACCTGAACTGGTCTTGGAGCAAGAATTGGAACCCATGTAGTCTCCTTCTCTAAAAATAAAGAATAAGGTTGTCTAGCCTTTCAAAATAAAAAGTTTAACTTTATCTTTTCTATATTACAAAAGAAAGTGTGTGTGTGTGTGTGTGTGTGTGTGTGTGTGTGTGTGTGTGTGTGTGTGTGTGTGTGAAGGTGCAGCGGGCTGAAAACTGCAGGGATGGTGACCCAGCTGAGCCCATGAAGCCTGCCAGCTGTTGAGGAGATAGGTGCAATGGGGTTCTGGGGCCCTGCCCCCCTAGTTGCTAACACAGACTAAACTCATGCCATGGGTGCTTGTGCAACTGACTGTCTCTGTCTTGGGGCAGTTGATTGTATTGATTATTTCCTCTCCTTAGTCTGTCTGGTTTTGTAGGTGTTGATACATGCTGCTGAAGTTATGTAGTAGTTAGGTACTGAGTTGGTCCCTGAGTGAATCATGACTAATTGGTAATTAGTAACACAGTAGCTTAGTAGCCCCAAGCCGGACACAGTTTCACAAGCACCTATGTCACAAGTTTTGCTTGTCCACAGCTTGAGGTGCAGTTTTCCCCCAAACATCTGCAGAGCCACATACTACATGGCTGCACTCATCTAGACACAGCCTGATTGGGCTTACTTAAGTTGATGAGATGTTGGAGGGTATATGTAGGACCTCTTCATGTTTAAAACCTAGGGTACCTCAAGAGGTAGATGGCAGCTTGCTGTAAATTCTTGAAATGTAAGATGGTACTTACGAACTTTTGTGCCTGCATCTGTTTGTTTTTCCCTGCTCCATGCTCTAGATGGTGCTCATATGACTTATGAGAATATGCATTATACTTGCCTCTTCCCAGATGACTCCATGTAGTTTCAGACTGGGGTGTGGGTGTGTGGATTTGCCCTTTCTCTGCTCCCCCTTTGCTGAACATGGGTAAACTAGGAGCCTTTATCACTCTGGAATGAAATTTGCTTGTGCGAATGCCTGAAAAACAACAAATTGCAACCAACAAGCCAACCAACTCCAGGTCACTAGTTCCCGTGTCTCTTTATTTATGGCATTTCAGAAGAAAAAGTACAGATACTGATTAACCTGCATGATAAGCAACAGCTATGTTTTAAATGGTGGGGGAGGTAACTGGGCTTAAAAGCTTTAACACTGACTTTATCACTTGAAAATGAGTAGTGCATATTTTATTTGTAAGTACCTGGCACAACTTCTAGTCAATCTACTTTATGGTTAAGTACAGTGAAATACTACGTTATACATTCATATATGTTTCTACAATATTAGAATTTTTTTATATACAGTATATGATCTGCTTCTACAAATGTACAGCTCAAGGTAAAGAGATGCTTCCTGCAACAGGTACAGCATTAAACAAATCCAACATGGGCCAGCCATATTCTAATATAAATCAAGGCAACGTTGTTTAGTGTACAGTACTGCTTTTTTTTTTTCCTTTTGCAGTGCCTTTTCTTGGAGTCCCTAGACATTACTGGCAAATAGTAAATGAGCTCTATTACATCTGTACACAATTACTTTAAATATACCATTGCCGTGATACCTAAAACGATCTTAAATCTTTGACATGTAGCAGCATACTTTGTGTTCCTCAGAATGATTGGTATCAGAGGAATGTGCATATAATGCTCTCTTCAATTATAAGAAAGAAACTACTGATATTTAACTAAAGGCACTTAATTATACAACCCTTCTGAAGTCCCTGGTCCCAGACTGCAAAGCACCTTGCAATTTCAGGAAAAACAAGGTTTGAGCGCACACCTCTGTTCAGTCTGCGTTCGAAAGAGGTTTAAATACAATAAATAACTTCTTGGTCAGTACATCCACACTTATGTTTGAGGCATGGAGTTGCACAATTCATCTTATGGACAGTAAACGGAGTGACTCTTTCCTGCTTGTACACAACTCCACTGGAGAAGATGCTGCTAAGAATTACAGGTCTCTGAGAAAAATGGTGGGGGAAACCTCCCTCCTGCATCTCAGTCACTGATAGGTTTATGCCATCCTTTATTTAATAAAGCCTCAGTCCTTTTATATCTTGGTCACGTAGTTGTTGGGGAACAATCCTTGCTTCCCTCGTAATCGCCCTGTCCACCAGCCAGAGGGATCTGCGACAGAACAAGCAATAACACCTTCAGCCCTCTTGTTTTTAGCTTTTAGAAAGAGACAGGTACAACTCTTCCATGTGCATATTCAAACTTGGAGAGCCTGGTTTTATTAGTCTTTCAAGCTCATTAAAAGGCTTTATCTTTCCTTGGTATCATGGTAGATGGAAAGGACAGAGGGTAGGACTTAAATGATTTGTTTTCAGTTGATGTGATGTAGCTATAATAGGCCCTGGAGGCAAGTGTAAGACTACAGCAGTATGCTTCCTGAACAGGACAACTAAATTCAGAACTCCTATTGGGGTGCTCATGTGCCATCATTAAGAAGGACCACTCTGGCATGAGGGTGTATGATGGGGGTTTCCTGGTAAGCCATGAACAAGCTTACTAGATATATTGCATGGTAGGTGCACCTCCCCTGCTTCCACTACATTATGCCAGGAAGCCCCAGTGTCCTGTGTGACCCACCACCCCCATATGGTGCTGTGGCTCCCACCCTGCATTGGGTTATCTAGTCTCTCTATCACAGGCTCTGTGAGCTGCCTCACATCACCCCCCCCCTAGGTGGGGGCAAAAAGCAGAAGCTGCAGGGAAGAGGAGCCTAGAGACTGGTAGTGGCAGCAGCAACATGGGGGGTAGGGGGAGGCAATGCCTGGACTGGGAGGCCAGGGGTGACAGGTTAACCACGGGATTGGCCTTGCGCAGGTGACAGGCTGATGGTTGGATAGTCTCAATAGTGGTTATGGAGACATCTTTGAACTTTGCACCCCCGCTCCAAAAACCCCCCGAACCCACTCCATTTACATACCTTCCTTGATTATATCGATTACATCATTGGCATTAAAGCTAAGTTCATCTGTGTCCTGAGCATCGTAAGCATATAGTGCCCTGCACTGTGGTACCTGAGGCTTGGGTTTTGGCTGTGGTTTGGGTCTCCCTCCAGCTGGTGGGGGCCGGCTTGATGTCTGCCTGCGAATGCTGCAGGAGTGGGGGAAAAAAAAGATTGACAGAGCAGTCATTCACTGTAAGGCCGTTAACTCATCCAACCCTCCTGCACTAGCACCCTGCCCTTGTCTAATGTTCATTACAAGGTTAGCTCCACCAATAAAAAACCCTAACTGTATTTGAAACACAGATCTACACATTTAGATTGCCCTTTTAATCTGTTGACCTAGAAAGAGGTTCTTTTATAGAAGTGGAGTATTGGTAGGACTGGGGCTCTATGGCCCTAGCTTACAACTGCCTCTGGGCAGTATTAAAGCATTGCAGCATTAATAACAGCTTCAAACCAAGGTCTTCTATGGCTTTATCTTGGGTATAGGGCCTTCATTTACAGGTCTAGAAATTTTGAATGGGCTCTGAACAGGGAACTGGTTTGCGCAGATGCAGCAGCAAGAGCAGTTTGATTTACGAGAACCATTTGTTTGGGTCTGGTCACAGCCAGGGATTGGAGGAATAGCTAGCTGAGACATGATGAAGGCAGGCTGGGCGTTAGCAGGAGAGGGTTAATATTCTAGAATTGGTGGGTTTACCCCTTATAATGCCAGTAACGTCTCAGCCATTACAGATGTGATAAAACTGGAACTCCTGTTGCACGAAGTGATGGTTCAGATAAAATGTAACTGTGTTACCAGACATCTGAGGCTTGGAGCCACCAAATATGCAGCTGCCCTGCCATTGTTTGTCTGCTAGCAATATTATAATGCATCTCCCTTGGGAATGAAATATTTGTGAAAGAGCAGCTGTCCAAAAGACTGTGCTAGTGTTTTGTTTAACTTGGTGAAAAGGATCATTAGTGTTGAATACAGAGATAATGAACTAGAAAGATGATGCTCAAGAGAGATCCCTGCAGCCTGATCCCTCTCTCTCTGGGCCTTTCACTCATTTTTTGTTCCCATGAGATAAAGAGCTAATATAACACTGGACAGTCTTCCCTCTTGTGATTTTACATTTGCTTTCTATGACCAATCATAAAGTAGAGAAAATGTTGGGGGTTTTCTCTCCTACATGAATGCTTGTAGCTGCTATTAATGTTGCTGGGAGTTCACACATGCAGATGATGACTGATATTTTTAGTGGATAAAAATGAAGTCTGTAACTACTTCTGTTCCTGAAGATTGATTTCCTGTTGGAAACCTGTCCAGGAGGGAAAGGGCTCTTGGAACTGAAATTTAAATAAAAGTGCAGCTGAAGAGGGTCTAATTCCCCTGAGCCATCACTTGTATTTGCAAGGCCAGATAGGAAACTAGGCTCAGCCTTTAAAGTGTGTTAACAGTGGAAATGAATAGTGGTGCTTCAATAGACTTTGCGTATATGTTTAACGTACACATTTGCTCCTCTTTGAATGGAGTATGAGGTGTGCTGCCCAGCAACTGATAGAGAAGGAACAATACACTCTGGATTCCAAGAGTAAGAAAAATGATGGCTTTAGTATCTGATGTGGAGCTTGGGGTACAGTCATCAGACATTGCTTCAGCCCTGAGTGGATTTCTGAGGCCATCAGGTCCTGCAAGCCCTGTGGCAGCCCCAGAGAAATCAAGGTAAGTGAAAACTTCAATGGACATGTGACAGCTATTCTGGCAGCTGGCTGCCAGCACACAGGTGTTTCTTTCTAGCTGTTCACACAACCACAGATGGAGAGCTGTGCTAACAACAAGGAAGAAGAGGAAGAAGATCTAGCCACCTTTGAGTGGTAGAAAAGAAAACAGAAGTTCAAAGACATGCCTGCTAGATCCAAATGGTCTCCTTGTAACTGTGAACCAAGCGACGTGCCTGATTCTTCAGCTGTAGCAAATAATCATCTTGATGGTAGGCAAGACTAAGGCTTCTCATTATTTGATGCCTAGTGGAAATTTTAAGCAGCTGTTGAGAGCTGGACTGTAGCGTAAACAATTGCTTGCAGCTCCTTTGAGCAACTGAAGATCTGAGGTATGAAATGTTCTGTTAAAGCTGTTCTGAAACTGCCCAAAGCTTTATTGATATCACATTAGGAGAACAAGTGTTTAATATATGTTCCAGAAACACAAAATAGGTTAAATGTTCTGGCCACTCATCCAAAAAGTGACTGTTTCTTTCATAGCCAGCAAGTCTTCTAAAGCAGCTGTGATTTGCACTTCTGGTTTAAAACTTTGAATGAGCAGACATCCCTAGTCGGATCTAGATGATTCAATACCCATGTGTGCATGCGTTTCCCAGGGAAGCCACATAATTCTTAGATGATGCTGGTAACAGGAGGTTGGTCTCTACCCTGTAGGCAGACAATCCTCCATCCCCAGTGTAAGGAATAATTAGAAATAAAACTAAAAAAACCCTCAACACTTTCTCTGAGATTCTCCCCTGCAGTTTTCATCTCGGCACCTGCTGTCCAGGGTTTTATACGGTAAGGGGAGTTGTCATGCTGTAATTAACAGGTTGTTGTCAAACACAAGCAGGGCATTTTACACCTTGGTTATAGTATTAAATGAAATCTACAGCTTTGCAGGTTGGGTTGTAAGGGTCAGCAAGTTTTTCCTTCGGTCTGAGTGAGAGATGCAGAGCTGATTTCTTCTTTTTATATTTACAAAAAATTCTGATAGAGGTGAGGCAGGCCTGGGAAAAGTGTATCAGTAGAATACCCATCATGTTAAAAGACTAACCAGCAACACCGAGCCCCAAAAAAGCATGTTAGAGGATGACAGCGCAAGAAAATCTTTCATGGTCACCAGCAGATGGAGCTGCTTATCATTAGATGTGATCCTCTCTAGCACAGAGAGCAGACAGACTCGGGGTGGATGTTTTCAATGATTGTTATGATGCAAGGATTACACACAATTCTTGGTTTAATACAAGAAATAAACTGTCTTGTGTTGGCAAAAATTCCCATATATTATCTGCACAGGAATTAAAGGGTTGGGTTTAGGAAGTAGTTCTTTGCTTTGCTTGCTGTGGGATGCTTCCCCCTGCCCCAGTTCTATCAAATAGTATCAAAACTCTTTGAGAGGATGTAGTGGAAGATGCTGCAGTGCAGTGGTCTTTACTGCAAAGAGATCAGATCATAAGATGTGGCTTGGAAATGCATACTGCACTGTACCTAGTGCAAAGCAGTTGTCATAGAGGAAGGGGGCAGTTGGTATAGACTGGGATAAGAATAGTAAAGTGTGCTGATTGATCAGAATTTGATGCGTTAAAAAGGCAGAAACGTATCTCAGGCCATATCAAAGTCACAAGCTCTTCTCCCCCAGTGTTCTTCTTTTTATAGGGCACTTTATATTTCTCTGTTTTCGGGCTACCGAAATACTTCTCATTATTAAATAGACATGAAACTAAATTATCAACTGTTAATTCTCATGTTTAACTGAAGCCGCTGTTATCATCTATAATTCCTCCAGACAACGAGACAAATTACCACTATGGGTTTGCAGGATATTGGACTCAAAACTCTATTGTAGATACAACCACAATAGTACAACATGAGTTATGTACAAAAAAAATTGTCTCTTGCACCAGCTGATCTGTGATGGAGCAATCCTGTTCTGCAGGGTCCATCCAGCACAGCTAGGAATCAGACAGCCCATAGATTAAAGTTTTGTTTTAATGCCATAGCATATGAAATAGTGTTGCAGACCTTTGTGTCTGTGGATATGCCCCACCCTCCCATTTTAACTGCCAGACTGTTACTGCAATGCTATTTATAATTTTGCCTTGCAAAAAGGCTCAAGCAAACTCCCCAGGAATCAAAGAATTTAGTCATGCCTTTCTCTCAGAGACCTTCCCTGGCTTCTTATTGAACATAAATCTGTCTACAGACGCCTACAGAGCTCCTACTGGTACAGCCTCTATGGTACATGCTGGAATTCTTGATTCTTTCAAGGTCTGAGCATACTTTATTCTCTGATCCAGCAGTGTGCCGCTTATTCCAGGAATTCTCCCCTCCTCCTCCCCCATTTGGAACTTCATATCAGCCTGCCTTTCACAGACCAGCGTATGGGTTCTTCCTACGTGCTCTGGACGCAATTACTGCTGTAGCTGCTTGTGATTTCTCTACTTACCCTGAATTCATACAGTTGTCAGAAAAAAACAAGAAAAATCTTTGCATTGTCTGAGCTGGGGCAATCTACATTATTCCCAGTACGGGCTGAGGAGGACAAATAATAAAAACAATACCATACCACCAAAATATTCAAAACTGGGCAACAGGAATATATGATCTTCATTCCATGCTCCTGGCCTTAGAAAATCCATCAGCTCTCTATATGCTTACAGTTTTTGATGTGTCTTATACCAAAATTATTTTCATGCCTTTTTTCTCTCCTTTCATACTGTGAGGATTAATTAGTTCATAAATTACTTGGCTAAGGGAAAGAGTTATGTAAGTACTGTGCTAAGCGTTACCACATGGTAACCAAAACTGCACTGAAAAAAGGGATGCCAAGCTACAAGATGAGAACAATTTTCAAGTGTGTGTGTGGCAGGAGGGTCTAAAGGCAGGTTATCCAGACATCCACTGAGATCTCTGTATTATGAAGAATGGTTGCTTTTCTGTAAGGCTGATACCAGATGGGTAGGTACTGTACTACATCACAACTTTAACCAGCATTAGATCCAGATGAAGTGAAGATGATGTGCCAGGAGACCACCTGGCACAGAAGAAAGTCAAACATTTGTCTACCCTCTGAAGAACATGTTGCATTAGACACTTGCCTTGAATTTGAGAGGAGTGAATTGGAAGCCACTCCCTGGATGATGTCCCAGACTGAAGGCAAATGTGATGGGATGTCACAGTGAACAGATGACTAGAGACTGGACAAATCAGCATTTCTGCCAAAGCATTTTTAGTACATAAACTGATATATCTGGCAAAGTGACTCACTATCAGGTTAAAAACTTGACTGACCAATTACAGCCCGGCAGAAAAATGTTATGGCCGAGTTTTAAAAATCTGCTTATAGAGTAGCAAAGGAAATGCTGAAGTTAACACAGCTGTGTGACTTCATAAGAGTAGCTGGTGTGGGATGGAGCAGAAGGACCGCTACTAGCATGTGACCTTCCGAGCCTCCTTGAGAAATCCAGCCCTCCTTTAGCAGACTTCCTTGTATGGTGGTGACTTTGTTTTTACTTCAACCTCTTTCTCCACCTTTGGGCGATACTTGGGATCCAGCTGCTGTGGTCAGTGAGGGCTTAGACTCAGCAGTGAGTCACTTGGAGCAGTGGTGCAACATAAGCTAATTGCTGCCAGCTGGCTTTTTGCTGTGGTGGGCCTGGCTAGATGACTTCTCCCACTTGAGAGAAAGATTAAGTATCCACTCAAAGGACTGTTTGGGGAAAGAGAAGCCAGGAAGTGGATGAGATGAAAAGAAATTGACTATGATGGCAGTGGTCTTTATTTACCCATGGCCTTGCTTAAATATGCCTTTAAGTTAACGTAGTACCCCTCATTCCATGGTACTTCAGACTGAATGAGTGACACTTCATCATTTTCAAATAGGCAAAGACTGAAACTCAAACTACATTAAAAATGACAGTACATCCCCTTCCCGAGGTGACAGTCAATGAAGCAACAGCCAATTCCACCCTGGAAAACAGTGACCTTGCTCTCCTCTGTGCCATTCTCCCTGGGGAATTGTAAACTACATGATCTCTGACCCTCTTTGCTTCGTGATGGAACTTCAGGCTGGCGGTGGGCCAGAAGTCCTAGGTGCAGTCATCCGAAATATGCCAGTTGTTCTGGAATATTTACCAGTGAAATCATAAAAAGCCTTTGCCTAAAGGAAAGGATGGGGCAATACAGATTCCTTGCAAGAGTTGCAATGAACAGAAGAAACAGGCAGAGAATGTAGGTCAGAGGTACTGTCGAGACAGGATGCCCCACACTGTAACACAGGGACAGGCAATTATTTTGGGCAGAGGGCCGCTTACTGAGTTTTGGCAAGCCATCGAGGGCCACATGACAGGCAGCTCAGGGCAGATTAATATTAATTTTCTAAATTTTTTAGGGGCCCCACGGGCTGGATAGAACAGCCTGGCGGGCCGCATCCGGCCCCCGGGCCACATTTTGCCCACCCCTGCTGTAACACCACCAGAAAACCTACCAGTGTGTGATCAAACGTTTCCTGTGACTACCCCTTATCTTAATACAGAAGTTAGCTGTATTTCAAAATAATCCCATAACATGATGCTCTGTGTTGTTATTCTGAATGGTGATCTTTGATGGTGTAATTTCTGAGCCTCATTCAGTCATGCTAAAGATTGGGATGCTTACAATAGCTTCCTTTTTTATAATTTGGGCCTAACCGCTGGGTGTTGGAAAGTTGCCAATGGTGCCCTCAGCTGAACAAAGCTTGCTTCTGCCCTCACCTGTTTTAAGTAAGCATCACGTACCGCATGGGGCAAAACAGAATGATGATCAGAACGCACCTGTTTTAATCAGCAAGACACCAGCAGCCTGCAAAGTGAAGCCTGAACCAAAAAACATCCCTAAGCATGATAATTAATCCTGACTTCAGAGCAGATTTTACTTTTACCCACACAAGCCACATTTATCCTATTATACTGTATTCTGGAACATCTAGATCTTAGCCAAATGAATCTGGATTCTTGGTGAAACCCTTTCCCTCGCTATACCGGATAGGGAGCTAAATGCAAGAAGTGAGAATTGCTTATGAAAGATGAACAGTGTTTTTCTAGAATAACTGAATATGCAACAGCTTTTGATCCTGACAATTAAGTGGCATCCAAATTCCCACTAAAGCAAAGCTCTGCTAATCTACAAAAGCAGAAGAGAAATCTTAGTTAGAAAGGAGGAATTTTTATGCAGCCAGTGTAATAATGACTGCATTAGATTGCAATGACTGCACATATATTGTCTTTAACTATATATTACATTAAGAAATTGTAGTACTTGGGAAAGTACTCGATGGTTATCCCAGAGCCTGAAATCATTTGTAGATCCATATGTCAGAGACAGCCTAAGAAACTGCTAAGCTTGCTTGCCCCAGGCTGGACCAATATATTTCAGCCATGACTTGGGGAGTCCATGTAGAGTTGAGAACACAGTTCATTTTCCAGGACACATTTAGCCCCTGGTCTCTCTGCTCTCTCTCTTTGCCAGTTGTGGGGCTGCTGATACTGACACCTTTCCAGTGGGAAGCAGGTAGAGCCCAAAGGTGAGGGGTGGCCAACCTCTGGCACAAGTGCCATGAATGGTACAGGCAACCTCCATGTGGGATACACTGCAATCAGGGAGGACAGGCAGCACAGCATCAGATAGGGCAGGGAGCAGAAGGCAGAGCAGCAGATTGGGCTGGGGAAGGGGATAGAAGGGACACTCAGGAAGGATGCAGAGCTAATTTGTGGCACTCCCAGCAAAAAGGTTGGTCCCCACTTACATAGGCCATCAGTAGACATCAGCCAACAAGCTGAGTTTGGATAAGGACTTGCATTATTTGGAAGGGCTTATTATTAACTGGGAACAAAAGAACTCTTTCTCTTACTGATTTCAGCTCATAAACCTCAGCAACATGGCAAAGCAAAGGAAATGTTTCCCTAGAGCATGAATAGTTGTCATAGTAACAGATTATAGGGGGGGAAAAGCAATTCTGAGCTATTTTCTGTTGCATTTGACACCAAAAGTAACCTGGAAATCACTTTTTGTTATTTTTCTTTCGTACTTTAATCATATCCAGCACAAGTGTTAGCAAATGTAGTTTGGTACTGTCTTATCTTCATCATGTACAAGGCATCACTAATCCAGTAAATTATGAAGGAAATACTGAAAAATGTGTATCTCAGTTTTGATTCACTAATAGGTAACTTCCCCAAAGTAACTAACAATTCTAATTGCCCATTTGGCTTAAGTCCTATTAATGTGCATCCTTCACTATGATATTAGGATCATCTAACAGGATCAGATTCCCTCCTCTACTAAAATCTACAGTGCCATGGCATTAGTAAAACCTTACCCAGCAACTCCTTGATCCGGCACCTTAAGGAAATCCAGGCTTTGTGGCTGATGTGAAATTTTGCCTGATCCCCCTGAAAGTGGCCGTGGTAAAGGTGGACATGCCATGCTTGTATGCAGATTCTTCTGACTGGCTCGTTGATTTGCTGGAACTTGGGGATGTGGTATAAATGGCGTGGTTCTTATCACTCCATTTTGATGATGACCTAGAGAAGAAAAAACAAACAAACCATAAGCACAGGGAGTATAACCTTGAGGATATTAGCTTTTCCAAAAGCGGTCTCCTTTCTCTGGGTACAATTTGTGTTGGCAACTCAATTTGAGAAACTCAAAGCTAAATTCAGCTAGAATTCAGAAGTTTGGTCTAAGCACAGACCCAGTTCCAAAGAAAACATCTCAGGGTCATGGTCTTCTGAACTCCTTGCTCAAAGTAACATACAACTATATGGCTATAAATATTTGCCTGTTTGACAGGAGTACTAAAAAAGATGTATGCAGATCCTTGCTTCTACTTCAATAGCTCAAAAAGAGGCTCCTGTTCTGAATTTTGAAGGCAATAAGGATGACAATAAACTAAATGTAACAGAGTTTAATATAACCATGCAAAGGAACTTCTGAAACTTGTTTGCCATCCAAAACTTGTTTATTACATACATACATATTATATATACAGTATTTCTCATAATGTTGAACTGATTGTTCACATTTTAAATCTCATTTCAGTGTTGTCCTGTACAACATGATGAGTTATAGGTGTGATTTAGTGTGAAATATAGCTGTGCTCTTGTTTTCTGTCTCTGAAACAACATTATGCAGCACTTAACACACTGTGCAGAACCCTCATCTCCAGACACAAATTTAAAACTTGCAGCCACCCACCTCTGAGCTCACTGCAGCTTATGAGCAAAACCCTGCATTCCTTACATGCCAGAACTCCCACTGAATTCAATGAGAGAAAAGCAGGGTCTGCCATGACTTATGCACTCTCCCCGATTCTCTCCTGTTCCTCCTCGTAGTAAGAGGCAGTAGCCAGCCGAACTACTAGAACAGTGAATGGCTATATGGAAAGGGGAGTCCATTAATTATTGCTTCCTCTGATCCCTGGGTTCTGGAAGAGCTTACTGCAAATCTGGGAAACACTGGCTTATTAATGATATTTTACAAGCTTCAGTGCCAAAAGCAACCAAGCAGGCTGGATTCTCTAAGATAGTCCCACA
This sequence comes from Alligator sinensis, assembly GCF_000455745.1. Taxonomy (NCBI): domain Eukaryota; kingdom Metazoa; phylum Chordata; order Crocodylia; family Alligatoridae; genus Alligator; species Alligator sinensis. The sequence goes on along the minus strand of NW_005842038.1, from coordinate 2,446,436 downwards.
TTTAAAGGCTGTGTCTTAGAGACTCTGAAGACTCTCTGAAATTGGACTTTTGTCCTAAATTTTAAAACTTGGCTCTGACCGACACCAGGAAGCATCCTGCTGCATCTTCTGAGAAGATCCTGCAAAATCCTGCTGGGCATTGTGGGAATGTGCTAAGCTGCTTTCAGGTCAGGGGGTGGAAGCAAGATAGTTACATTCACATGACACTATACCCATTTCAGCTAATGAGATCTTCCTCTCAGTAAATCATGAACGAAGCTGTACTTGGTTGCTCCACTTCTACCCACAGTACCACAACAGAGTGATTACCATAACTGGAACCAGAACTAGGGACAAGTGCTGCTGGTCCCAGACTTGGCTCCCTGAAAGATGGTTGCATCTTCAGCACCAGAGACTAGGGCAGTAGGTTAAGTCCCACAGTTTATTCCTAATCCTGTATCTAACCTTTATACATACTAGAATCATATTGCATCATTTCTGACCCCTAGATAAAAGGGAATTACCTGTTTATGGTTGTATAAATTAACATATACATGATACTCTGTCCTTCTATGGTTCTAATAAAAGTCAAGGTAGTCCACAAGACATTTTTAAGGTTGGCAGTGGTCCATTGGTTCCAAAAGTCAGGGAACCACCGTCTTAAATAACTAACATGACTGGCTGACACTGGTTGGAAATAAGGTGGAATAGAACTATATTTAGTTGCATGGAACGAATTTCCTTAACCTCTTTGTAAACTTTCAATCAGTAAGTTTTAAACGTTTTGGGATGCTCTCTCAAAGTGGTAGCTTTCCTAAAAAGGATGTTTTCTTGAACCTGTATCACCATATTAACACAAACTCAGTAATATGAACAGTAAGTGGCTTTTAAGTGTTGGGCAAAAGGCAGGGTAGACTGCACCTTATAGACTAACTAAATCAGAGATGCATACATTTTCATGAGCCTGTGCTCACTTCCTCAGCTACTGTGAAAGGACACATTCACAGGGAAATTATTTTAAAATGTCTTCTTTTTGGGTTTTTTTTAATCTAAAGGACAGCACAGTGAATAAGCCCAATGTACATGTCTTTTGTATTCCAGCATCTTTCAAACTGTGGAGGTGAAGTGTTTAAAAATATTCTTATAAATAAACAAAGTCCTCTTTGGCTGACTTTTCATGTTTCACTCACCCCTGAATAAATATTTACTATTTTATCAGAACTTAGAAGTAGTGGATTGTAAATCTATTTGGTGAAGCCAGGCTTAATGACAGCAGTGCAAGCATCCTGCTGCTTAATTAGTACCAAGTAACTCAACATCTTGGGAAACAATTCCATGATGTCCTCTGTCCAAGACTTGTACTCAGCTCCATCTTGCCTGTGTCAGACGTGTAGCAATTGTCCTACTGTTACCATTTAACTGGGTGAACAGCATAACGTTTCAAATCTGGAATTTTCTCTTAACACTGTACTTGTGTAAAATGAGTGCCTCCGAAAGGGAGCAGTTTCTACAGAACTCGTGGGCAGTATTAGGTCAGTGGAATAGTGCTGCGGGTTGAGATTCTAAACAAACCTTATTGTTAAGGGCCTAAGAAAAAATAAAAGATGACTTCAGTCTGGGTTTAAACTCTGCATGCCCTTACTGGCACAGCTAATGTGAATCAGCATTCAGTGCGTAAAAACCTGTTGCATAACAGGATGGCATTATGAGGCATAAATCACGTTCTATTGTTTCTGGTATTTGAAAGCACAGAGACATTGCTGAGTGCTGTCTAGGCCAGTGCTGTGTGTATATATTTTGTACTAAACTGTAAAGTGGAAAGGGGCATGGAACTGGTTGTAGTTGATTGTTTTGCAGCAAGTAGCTGTACATACTGGCATCTGACAGCTGAAGTGTGATATCTCTAGCTGAATACTACTCGACCCCAAAGGCTGATTTGATACAGAGCCTACTGCAATTATGGTGATTTCACAGATATTTTATGAAGCGGGGGGAGAAAAACCAGTGCAAAGTATTCACATCCCCCCTCCCCCCACTTCTGGTTTCAAGAGGCGGATTAAGTGTGGAGCACTTTATAGTTAAAGAGGTTGAAAACTTACCTGGGGGAGGTGGAGCAGCCCTCATTGGGTAATTCTGAGTTTGAGTCCTACTGAAATTCCCTCTACTTTGTGTAATGTTCCGTCTAGTGGGACCTAAAAGAAGCACACACTATTCTGTCTGATTGCTATTTTCTGCGCAGTATTTATTTCATAAGTCCAGCTCCCCATTTGTGATCAGGGGGAAGAGTATTTGAAACTCAGGGTCTGAATCGCAGATCTTGGCCAAGGTTAAACTTTGCTCAGAACCTGAAGGATTGGCAAAGGTGACTTAACGCCACGTTTACAATTCCACCCACCCAGCTGTGGTCCAATTCATGGTCTGGCAGCTCTAAGTAGTGTCCATATGCCAGTAGGGGCTATTTAAGAAGTTAAGAATAGTGCGAACAGTGGTGCTCTGACCACACATTTTTGCCAAGGAGATATCCACTATGCAAGTGGGTAACTCTGGGCCTGTGCCACCAGGAAACTCTGCCACCCCAAGAGAGATCCCAGCTGGCTTGCTTTTTGGCACCTTTGCCCCACAGGAATAACACAAAGCCCAAAGTAGACATATCATGGCTAAGAACTCTTCTGTTTTTAATTGCAGTGCTGTTAAGAAAATTGTGCATGTATTACTGGGCATGAGAGACTGAAAGGTGTACACCAGAAGAAAGTTAAATCTGGTTTGGACCTAGTTTTTTGGTGGGAACTCAAGTTAAGTTTCTGAAACCTGTCATGCTGTTTAATCTTTTGCTACGCTTAGAACAGGCCTGGGCATCTGTTTATAATTAAAATTCAGACTTGTAAAAAGAAATATATTTCTGGTACACCTGTGACTTTTCCTTAACCTGAGGAGATGGCACCAGAAGACTGGGATGCAATACAGGAGAGGCTTCCTCCTATCCCAGCCTGCCCTCTCTCTTAATGCGTGCACACCCCCGCAACTTTCAAAGGCCTCTCCATGAGCTATATGGGAAATGGTGCTCTTAGTGTTCAGAGGTGGAGAGGATGATCCTGCCCTAAATGAATGGCTGATGTGCTGTGTATACTCTTTATTCTATGCTAAAGGACCAGATTACTGAAATGTCAAGGCCATACATTTTACATGTTTCCAACAACAGTCACTGTGTGCTGCTGAAGGAGATAGGGAACAGCCTGAGGATAGACATTTGTTATACCATTTAAGTCTGTTACCCATTCTTTCTGCGAATGCTTCAGAGAAACAATGAAGAAGATAGTGTACATGGAGGACAGGAAAGAGAGATCGGTTCAGTAGGCCAGTCAAAGGGAAATGAATACTTACGGGAATTCTTTGGTAGCCCTGGTCCGATGCTGACCTGCAGCACCTTGTTACTTGGCTTGAGAATAGCCAAATCTCCTTGGCCTTGCATAAATTGCACTTGGCGAGAACCACCAGCACTCCATGGTCCCCATGTCTCCTTTTTCAGCTTTACATCAAGTCTATTACAAACATATGGATATAGGGGAAAAAAGAAGCACTCACATACAACAGAAGAGTCCATCACTATTCATTAAATACCTTGTAATTAAGAAAACCTAATAGGGCCCCAGAGAGCTGAGAAAAGTACATCCAGAGTAAACAGACTGACAAAAAAACCAGACTGAATCTTGCTGTCCCTTTTTGTATGTTATTTGACATTTAACTTTTCACAGGGAACCTGCATAAACAAGATGCTCTCAAGGGTGCTGTAAGCTTTGAGGCTGCATGTTAAAAAGTCTGAGCAGCTGATGTGCCTACCATAAACCAAAAACATCTAAAGGAGGTCATGCTTCTTAACTAATTGTGGCTTATGCAAATTACTTAATGTACACATGCAATCCTAGTTGCTGTGGATAATATACAGGTACTCAGTCTGTATTTTGCAGGTGCACTAGTGTCTTCCTTGGTAAACAAACACCGCTGTCAAGATTTATATATCTTTTGCAGCTTACATCTAGAAATACATATTTATGCAATATACAGACAGGCTGGACAGCTAAGGAAGTCATGTTTGATTTTGGCAAACCCTCAGTTCTTATTCATTGCATTTAATACTGGCAAAGCCCAAACTGTCACTGGTATTGGCTCTGAATTCCCAATCTGTAGGAATATGTGGAGTGTTTTGTATGTCTCCCTGCACACTTGTGACTGTCAAACTAAAATAATAATCTCCTTTTCTCTCTCACGTACTTCTTACACTTCTCTGGAGGGAATAAAATAAACATGCAAGTCCCAGGCTCAGTGTCACTAATCTATTTACAATGTAGGAGTATTGGCAAGTGCACACTTTATGGTTTCCAACAGGCCCTTACAGCAAAAATGCAGGCATAAAATAGAGGAAACTGGCCCCAAATCCATTCAAAATCTCTGTGTAAACTGAAAACTTCTTCATGTTTGCTGTTTGCCTTTGACTTACCTCAGGACACCACCCTCCTACCTCCCAACTTGCAGGCCTCTGTTCTATCTTTCAAACAGCCACCTACCACAATAGCCTTTTCTAGGCACAAATATCACATATATCAATACCCTTTCTGCAGCTCTAGCTTAATATCAATGAAGCTGGAGAGTATCTTCCCTTCTCAGAATATAAAACATTACACAGCTACTCTGAGTTACTATCGCCCTGTCCTTCAAAGGAGGAAAGGTTTGGATGGCGGTCCACATAGGTGTGCAGTGACTGGCCTGATACTCGCTGCATGCACACACATGCGCACGCGTGCACAGACACACGCACACACCCTCTTCTGCAGCATGCTGGGGTGGGACTTCCCCTGGTGTCATGTCTCTGCAGCTTGATCCCTGTCTCAGTAAATGGAGCAGTTGGTTCTGCAGCATTAAGGTGCCACTGCACACAGAGAATGAGATTTGGGAGGTTACCAGTGGTTGGCCCTAAGCTATTATTCTGCCTAGCAAAGGAAGTCCTCTGACTTGCTCAGCACACGCATACATAGATATTTATAGCTACTGACAAACGTGAAAAAAACAACCACCCAGTGCTTTAAGCTTGGTGCACCCCCACACCAAAGACAGTGCATGCCCAGAAGAGGCACTGCGTTAGTTTGACCTGGCTTGCCCAAGGTCTGTATAGATCGGGCGCTTCAGTGGGCCTTTTGGGCACTTTTATCTAATAGCCAACTGAATCAGATATTAGATAAAAGAGCCAAAAATCCTGCTGAAGTGCCTGATCTATACAGACACTGGGCAGCCGAGTAGAACTAATGTGCTTCCTCTTTCAGTAAAGGGCTTTTGGGGTTTTTTTCATGTCTGTAAGCAGCCTATATGCTTGGCTTCTCCCCTGCCACTAGTTCTGTACCAGAGGATGGGATAGGGAGCCGAGAATCTGATATTTACATAAACCCATTCCTTGAACCCAAACTGAAGCAGCAAAAAGAAACATATACTTTTAATTTCTCTTTAAAATCCATTGTGCAAACCATTACTCACGTATTGCTAAATTTCAGAGGTAGTTTCCTTTGTGTTTTCTCCTCATATCGCTTAGATAAAAGGCTTAAAAATTCTGTTTTGAAGATGGATTCAAGCAAACTGTCATATTCCTGCTCATGCAGAATGAACATATCGTCCTGAAGTGTGCTGTAAAGAAATTGGACCACAAATCATTCAGGCAACAAAAACATTCTTGTGTTTTAATAGAATTTGAAAGGCAATCATTATGACTTTAAAAAATAATAATAATGAAGAATAAATAACTGAACTCTGTTTTTTAGGTGATGGATTTTTGTGTGTGCAGCTGATAATGGAATCCCCAAAATAATCCCCATATGAGATATCTGACTGCGAATTAGTTGGTTTAAGTTAATTATTGTTTTATGAAATGGGAACAAGGGCTACAATTAAAAACTCATATCCTTAACAACAGCAAAGCTGGCGATTAAAACTGAATTTGTAGTATGCTGTGTAAAGTTTAATTAAAACACTGAAAACAAACTTCTTCAAATGAGACTGAAACTCAGGCTAATAGAAAAAAGCAAATACATTTTAAATGAAGGTTCCCAGTCCTGTGCTGCTTTGCCTTGGACTTCAAGAGTCCTCCTCCATTGTCATTAGTGAAACAATGCTGACTTAAACCAGGTGCAGATCCTGCATGCTGCTTCATTCAGACACATACAGTAGAGGTGCACTGATATATCAGTCCATATTGTATTAGCACCAATAAAAGAATAATTGATATTATTGGCAATTGGCTTTTTTGGCTATGTGGCCAATAATTTCACTGATAAATGCAACGTAGATGTGTGCAACTGCAGCATGCACGCAGCCAGGAATGCAGTCTGGCAGCTTGGAGAGCAGTGTGTAGCCAGTAGGTCTGTGGTAGGGAAGGGGTATGTTGGTTGGGCCTGATCAGGGCCTCCATGGTCAGGGAGGGAGTAGGGCTGGGGCAGGTACTGCCCAGCCGGGGCAGAGCAGGGTGCGGGATGGATCTGTGGGTGGCTCATCCGGGGTGGGGTATGAAACTGCAGCTCCCACAGCTGTGTGCACCTCTGCAGGAGGCACAGGGGCATGTGCCCCCCCAGATTTGTGCAAGGGCCGGCTGCCCTCTGCAGGCTGGGGACCACACCGGCCTCTTCCCAGTGGGGGCTCGGCTGGGGCTGTGCTTGGGGCGGGAGCAGCTGTGCTGTGCGGGGGGGGGCCCCCACAGGGTGGCTATGGCAAATTTTGGGATGGCTGCAGCTCACCCCATAGCCCCCCTCCCAGTGCTGCTGCTGCCCGCCCAACCCTGCCTACCCCAAGCACAGCCCCGGCCCATCCTCCCTGCCAGGAAGAGGCAGGCACATCTCTTGGCCCTCACCCCACGCACAACTATGAAGGGGCACATCCCCCCTGTGCCTCCCCCAGGGGTGCATGCAGTGATGGGAGTTTCCCCCCTTGGATGAGCTGCCTGTGGCTCCATCCCACACCACCCCCACCCCCAGCTGGGCAGTCCCTATCCCTGTCCCAGCCCTACTCCCTCACAGTGGGGGGCCTCCATCTGCCTCTCCCATGCCTCTTCTCTCCCCAACTTCCCTTCCCCACCACAGACTTACTGGCAGGACACTGCTCTCCAAGCTGCCGGGCTGCATATCAGCAATTGGATCAGTATTGGCTGATACGGCTGGTTAATATTGTCTCGGACAGCCGGAGCTGACTCGAGATGATTCAAAAATCACTCGGTCATTTGGGCGGGCTGGTGAATGGAGAGGCAGACACAGCTTATTGGTTGCAAACACTTTAGTTACGCCGCTTGT
>NW_005842038.1:2412922-2439115 GCF_000455745.1 Alligator sinensis | reverse complement strand
TCCGGTCGTTTGAACAACTATGTGAGTTGTTCCAGCTGGCAAGGTTCAGGCCAGCTAATCCGTCCACAAATTAAGCCGGCAGGGAAAGGGTACGTCGAGGATTGCGCTCAGTGACGGGGAGAAGAATCGATAGGTGATCAGTCTATCGATCAGCTCAGCCGCAAGTCAGATCTCTTTAGAGGCACTCTGCAGCGTGCTCAAAGTTCTCTGACTTGGGCGGAAGTCACACGAAATTTTAAACAGCTAGCAAGCCAATTACTAGCCGCCACGTAGGAATAATTTAGAACTGGCCAATAGCGGGACACAAATTTGCATTCAAATGGCGGGAACTCTCTTGCACCGAGGTTTTTCTGTTGCAACAAAAACCTTTGCTGTGCAAGAGGCTCTCATGTGGCGGGAAAATTCCATCGTGCCGAGGCACCAAAATCACTGGGTTGTGACAAATATTAGGCCATTGGTACCGGACAATCAGTGCACCCGTAATATACAGGTATCTTGCTGAAGTCACAGCCTGCAGAACTGGGGAACTGGGATGATTCTGCATCCTTCTGCAGTCCTCAGAGGAGAATATACTCTCTTGTAATTCTAAGGACCCTGGCAGATTAATCAGCTAACATCTTAAGTAGTAATGTGGCCACACGTTAATGCAATTAATTGTGCAATAAAATAAAGAATAAGCCACAAAGTTGTTACACAAATTATGCGTAATAATGTTGTGACTGTATCCCAGGATGTCTCAAATTGCACGTGTGGCCAGGCTGATCAGGGCTCCCAATGCCCATGCACCCTCAAGGCTTGACTGCTGCTCCCAAACTTGGGGGTGCATCAGAGTCAAGGGCTCCAATGTGCCCCTAATTCTGGGAGCGCCAATTAGCTGCCACTCCAGCCACAGGGGCACACTGGAGCCCTCAATTCTGATATGGTCCTGAGGCTGGAAGCAGGGATCAGCTACCTGGCTCCCCAATTCGGGTGCAGGGGGAGTCTGGCATCACGGTCCCAGTGCCACAGTTGTACTTCATGCTACGCTTGTGTGCTGATCAGGATCGCACATCAGATCCCATGGCTTTTTTAGTTGAACGTCTTCCACGAACCTTAGTCACCAAAACAGGTATAATATTGTTTCCACCTTAACAGCTTTAATAGTTCTTGTTTATATTTAGTGGCATCTTGTTACACAAATCTAAGAGTAAGTCTGGGTCACCAAACCAGTAACTTCTGAGCTGAACCACTGAGACACTGCCTGCTCCTGTCTGCCCCACATTTCTCTGTGTTAAAATGAACCAAAATCCTTACCTTCCAGCACTTCACAGACTGAGTTAATTATTGGTGCATCAAACATCAGTATTCAGCATATTTATTATTGTATTATTGATAGAGACCTACAGAAATCATGATTTCACAGAAGTGGGCAGCGCCCACGAAATCCACAGAGAAAAAAAACTTACTGAAAATAAAATTCTGGCTCCCAGAGGGGGCTCACTGAGGTGGGCAGCAAGCTGCCAGCTTGATGGCTGCTACCCCTTGCCGCTGGCTGGCTGTGAGGGCGGCCTGTTATGTGGCCCTGCCCCTCTCCACCAATCAGCAGGGAGAGGCAGGGCTACATGACAGGCTGCTCTCACAACCAATCAGTGGTGAGGGACAAACCACTAGGGTCCTTTGGCCAATCATAAGTATGGGGTGGAGGGGAGGGGTGCACCATGCTCTTCCTGCAAAATGGCTGCCAGAATCCAAGTTCTGCCCACGAAATTGGCAGGCAGCCACCTCGAATTAGGTAGGTCCCTAGTTACTGACTTCATTTGCGCTGTGTTGATTTACACCACTCCAACTGGGTCCTAGTCTCTTCTTTCCTTTTTTTGAACAAAGATTTTGTTATAATGATTCCTTGAAGAAAATGTAATGATTAGCATTACATTACAGCTGTCCCTTTTGTAGAGTTTACTCTACTACAGTACAGCTGAAGTCAAAGTCTCTCTACTATCTTATTTATTGCAAGCACTTGTTGCATCTCTGATACATGCCAGTTTTAGCATTAATTTAATATTCCATCCTGCAGCTAGGAAATGAAGCTTTTTGCGGGAAACTGGGCAAAGATCCTAGAAGTCCTTTTTCTTAAGGGATGGAATCTGTTGCTCTAATTCACCTATATTTTTTATAAAAGATTCCAGCAAATTAAAATGTGAGGGCATGGATATTGGGGCTACATGCACAACCAGGGACAGAAGTGAGGAAAAGGGTGTTTGATTTGTCACAACCTGTTCTATACCCCCCAGCCCCACATAGGCATAACTGAAAAGCTTCACTTTATAGTAGGGTGTCAAAGACACACAGCCCATGAGCCAGATTCAGCCCACAGAGCCCTCTTATCTGGCCCTGGTGCTGTCCCTGGGTCTCACAGTTCACTCATGTGGCACGCATCGGACTGGCCCTGCATGTATGTCCTCAAACCAATGCATGCAGCACTGGCTCCAGCTGGCTCAGGATTTGTGGTGCATGTGGATCACCTGGACTAGCTGGAATGGGTACTGGATCTGGCATGCTGGGGGTGGGGGGAGGGGGGCCATGAGTGCCCCATATGCCAAATCCAGCACCCACTCTGGCTGGTCGCGCATGGCTTGTGTCCCAAACTCTAGCTGGTTGCATATGACTGGCATCAAACCAATCGGAGCAGGCACTGGATCTGGCATGGGGTGGGGAAGGTGGTCCATGAGCCTGATACAGCCTGCAGGTCTGAATGTGTTGGACACTCCTGCTTTAGAGTGCAGAATGAATGAAAAATCATTAGAAAAGTCTTATATCATCATCAAAAAGCATCCCCTCAACCCTCTTGGCATTATTCTGGTTACAGGCATACAGCCACTTACAAAAGCTTGCAGATATATTTGTTCACCCGCTCAGATTCAAACTTATCCTTGGATCTGTCCACTGCCTTACTTATGGGTTTGGGCTGCAATTTCTTACAGATGTTAGCAGTTGCATACAGTTTTTAAAGGCACCCAAACCAGCCTGTGGCTTTGATTACTGGCATCTTTTATCTCCTGCTCTGACTAATGACATTAGAAAACACTGTTTTACTGTTTAAATCTCTTCTCAGCATGTTATATGTCGCATACTAAGCAAAAGAGGAGGCCTTAGTCTGCAGTTCTTTGAAGAGAAAAACCATTCATTAAGCTTTCAACAGTTGAAATCCTGTTAGGTTTTGAGTTAACATTTATTAAGAACGGATGCTTTTTAGATGATAGTTTATTAGAGGTAGCTGCTGGCAGAGTATTCAGCAGCGTAAACATCCATGTGTCTTAGTCACTGCAGCTGAAAGCAGGGGCAAGCCAAGCTTCTCTGCAGCCAGGTGAAAGGGAAGTTCAAATTAGATGGCTGTCAGCAAGGAATGGCTTCTTTTCTCTAGTAGGCACATGAGGTTGTAAGCTTTAAAGGAAAAGTCACTGATGTCTAACAGATCTGGATATTTATTACTTCAGCATATCATAACTTATCAAAATAGAACTAGTTAGGTCAGGGGTTTTTAGCCAGGGGTACGCGTAGACTATCATGGAAGTCCTTTGCGTATGAAAGACCCCGGGGGGTATGCAGCAGCAGCGTGAAGCCGCCGGCACTTCCGGGACCCCCTCTCCTGCTCATCAACCAGCTGCCAAGGGTACCCCCAATCAAAAAAGATTGAAAACCCCTGAGTTAGGTTAAGTAATCAGCACACAGGGCTCCTGTTTCTGAATGCAAATGCTCTTTCGTGCAGCTAATAGTGGCAGAATTGAGTTTACTCAGTTACAACCACCTACTTCTTGGTGATCTGGCTATGATGAACTTACCTCTTCGGGCATGCCTTTTTATACCTTTCCTTTCCCAGCATGCTTACCTGATAGCTGGCCCTTTAAATTTGGGACAGGCAACCAGCCGCAGCCTTTTGGTGTTCATTTTCTATCTGGTTGCTATGGGCTGCACTTTCTTCCCTACAAACTTTTAAGCAGGTTTTTTTAGGTGTCTTCCACACAGAACGGGAAGAGAACCTATCTGTGTGCTGTAGGAGCTCTTGGTATAATTTACAATACAAGTGCCAACATTGCCATTTCCTCCTATGTCATTCCTTGTTAAGAGCTAAATTTCCATATGCTTCCATATACTTCCCCAGCCTTACAACTTCCCTCTGATTCCTGTCCTCCCACTCCTGTCTCACCCCACCCCCCAAACACTGTGAAGCACTGAGCTTTCTTATCATGGGGAAGATGATGTGTGAAAAGATGCATTTAAAAAAAAAATCATGTAATTTATAACTAGTATAGGAGTGAAAATTTTACAAACAGAGCAAAAGTATGACCTATGACCATGCCAAATAAAGCAACACTGAGAGAGACTGTTAAGTGAAGTACACGTGCAGTAGGAAGCAGTGCTGGTGGTTCAGTAGGTGGTACCCTTCTTGATGAATTGAGTAGGAATCCCTCTTATTTATGGTGTTGATAGCACTGTACTGCTCTCTAGGTGAACTGTAAAACCCAATTTATTCACAGTCATTAAAGACACTGTGGCATCTTAACAAGAGCCTGGGAAGCAGCCTCATATTTTGGATAAAGTCTATTTTGCAACTGTACAAAGCCACATAAATAACCATGATTTTAACATTTTTCTAGTATAATTACATTGGGCTTAACTAAAATGCCCCCTGTTGCTTTAACTGGATAGTCTTCACCTCATCATAAATGTATGTAGTATCGTATCTCCTGTTAACTTGAGTTGACCTTCTGCAAGCTACTATGCCTTTAAATTGTATAAAAAACATGATCTAATCTAGTATATTATAGAGATGATAATATATTGTTGAGATAACAGTTGCTTAGATAAACTAGTATTTGAAAAATAGATTATTATCTTTTTTTCTCTCTCTCTGTACTTCACCCCTGTATAAACACACACACACTCTTTTTTGGTATCCCTATTAAATTACCACATATTGAAGGAAGACTATAATCTATACAAGTATTGAACCATTTGAAATATATATATAATAGGAGAACATTTCAGATTCATTTCAAAGTTGGCTCAGTGATCAAATGATTTTAAAAAGATGTGGAATATTTAAGGCTGAGAGATTAATTTAGTTTTGAAAACCTACGTATGAAAGAATTCAAAATATGAAAAACTTTTATTAAAATCTCAACAAGTGTTGAACTTGACATCTCTGAAAAATTAGGCCTGGCATTTTTTGTGCATTAATATTTGGTGTTAGTTTCACATACATGCAAACATATAGGCATTAAAATTGCTGCAGGAAGATGTAATGAATTCAGTAAACAATCTATTGAGAATCTCAAGGAAAATTTTAATTCTTGCCACCTGAGTTCTCTGATTCTCCATAATGGACAAATAATATTTTTTGTTGCTTGTTTCTTACCCCATTTAACATTATTTTCCTAAATCAATACAGAACAAGACCACTATGCAAGGCTTGAGATCACTCTAAAATGGACACACCTTTTCCTGCTACTAGAAAACTAGAAAGAGCTGTGAATTAAGAACAATATAGAAATCTAATTTTGCTCTTTGCTAAGCACCTCATAATGTCTATCCAAAGGTTTTTAAATGAGCTGAGCCAGGGATTTATAAGTGTGTACTTAAAATTGTGTTTAAGTATGTAGCAGCAACACTTCAATGGAGAAATACTTTTTTAAAAAAAATAATTCATCCAATTTTTAATATTAAATTCGTGTACAGATGGCTTTGTACTCCAGTGTCCTGAATTTCAAGCAGTGGTAGCTCTGGCAAACTGGAAACAAATGCAAAAACAGCAAGACTGTTCTCTTTCTTTGAGGGATGAAGTGATTTTCATGAAAGTCCATTTGTCTGATGTGTAGTCTCTTCCTGTTTTGTACTTAGTCACCTGGAAGTGGGTTTCTCAGCTTTATATGGATACAGAAGCTATTTCCTGCAATCTGGGATTTGTTTGGCACTGAGTTAGCAGAAATGCTGAGAAACCCACCGGGATTAAAGGCTTGACATAGAAAGGCAAGAGTAAAAATGTCATTTCAGCAGGCTTTACTGGCAGCACACCAAGAACCATAGGGCTCATGCACAGTGTACCTAAAAATCACTGAAAATTACTCTTGGGAGGGGGAGTTTGGATCAAGATTCATTAGCATCTAATTAACATTAATTACAGTGATTGATAATTCTGTTGGAAAACAGATTTTCTGGGAAAACACTTGATAAACTGAACTACTGGTAAAGACAGTACCACTTTAACTGGCACTCAGAAAATGTGTGTGCGTTTCTGAACTTAGCATATTGACAAAAATGGAAATGAACTGTAGTTTCCAGAACTGGTCCTATTGTTGTCATTAATTTTTTAATTAACTGAGGAGTGCTCATGTGATTTCAGCCTTTGTAAATCATCTCCTTTCTCCCATTTCTACAGGGGATTTTTCCCCCCTGCCAGGAGAAAAGCCCCTGCCTAGGTACTGACCTTAGAGAAACTGTAAGAACTCTTTCCACTTCAATCTTCCTCTTTAACACCTCTTTCACCAGGCCCCTCTCTGGACCTTGCTTCACTTTTTCACGACCAATTAAGTATATGCACTTTGGAGTGAGGACAAGGTCTCGCTTCACACCCTGAAATGTAAAAAATAAATTTGTGGTACTAACAAAATGTGGAGGCACCTGTGATCATTTAATGAGAAACACAAAGATGTTCCATAGGCATATAACATACAGGCAACCCCCACTTAATGTGGTTTCAATTAGCACTTTTTCACTATAGCGCTCATTTAAAATTGATACCTGATTTCACTGAGTGTTCAGCCACTTTTGCTATAGCACTCAGTGGAATCAGCGAGTTTTGGCGAGAAGGCAGGGAGAAGCAGCAGTGGCAGCAGCAGCAAGTGTGTTGAGTGGCAGCAAGTGGGGGTGGAGGGTGGGGAGAATCCAGGCATGGCTGGTGAACACAGACTGGGGGGGGCAGTGGAGCATCCCATGGAGGGGGTGCGGTTTTGCAGCTGGCCGGGAGCAGGGTGGGGTTTACAGCCGGCCAGGCATGTAGTGGGGAGGCTGCAAACCCCCCTGCTCCCGGCCGTCTGCAAACATCCACACCGCTCCTGTGGGATGCTCCACCGCCTGAGTTCACCAGTCGAAGTGGTGGAGATAGTGAGGAGCGCGGGGCCTGCACCAGTGCCCAGGGCCAAGGCCAGCGGGGGCCTGCACCCAGGTGGGGCAGCAGGAGTGCAGGGCCCAGAGCCAGGGCTGGCAGGGGCCCATGCCCAGAGTGGGGCAGCAGGAGTGCCAGTGCCCAGGCTGGCACATGGGGTCAGAGTGGCCGGTGGGCAGGCGGGTGGGCAGAAGCGGCAGCAGTGAGAAGCAGTGAGTGGTGGGGACAGGCATCAACGCAGGGTCTGCATCAGTGCCCGTGGCCAGGGCCAGCAGGGGCCCAAGGCGGGGTAGCAGGAGTGCAGGCCCGGGTTGGCACATGGGATGTTCCATTAAAGCACACTGGACGTTCCATTAACGGGTAGCTCCAAAAAGACACGGCTGGACTCATGATCACTGGGTTTTTCCCTAATCATACCTTAAATCGTCTGTCATATTTTGTCACAGTATCAGCAAAATCAATCTTTTCTCTCTTGCCCACAAACTGGCGTAGCTCTGGATGCTCTTCCATGCCTATGTAGTCCCCAATAAAGTTCCTGTTAATGCTGTTTCGCCTTCTTTCTTTCTTGTTCACCAACAGATCTGAGGCTTGAATACCCAAAGTAGTCATTAGTTAGCGGTATTTACTAAAGAAAGAGCTAAAAGGACTTTATATTAAGTTTCAAATTAGGAGGAAATAAAAACAAAAATATTTGTCTGAAAGAAGGGGGCAAAAATATAAGTTTCCCTGCTAATCCTTTCTACTGGCTGGGATGCACTTTCAGTCAGGCCTATTAAAACATACTGATGTCTGTCTAATAGAAATGAAATGAAAGCACTTCCAGAATTGGGGAAGCTCTGGGATAAATCTAAACTCTGATTAATGAGGACAATAGATATGTTTGAAACTGGTGGGGTTTTAAGTGGGGGGGGGACGGGGGGACGGACATTTCTAATTTAACACAAATGGTTAATAGTACATGAATCCAATCCCTTGAGTGTTGCAGTAGTCAAGACCAAAGGAGCCATTAAAGGCCTGAACATACTCAAACACATGATTTGGGACTCTCTGACAAAATAGCTCTAAAAAAGCATGCAACTGTTGTGTTTAGCAATATTTTGCCCTGGAATACACGATAACAATGCCAACACCAGAGTACTATTCAAAGTCCTTTGCTGCCATAAGAAGTTTGTCTTGTAATAAGCATTCAGACTTAAGAGTGTGTCATTTCCCTAGAAGGCAATTAAGCATGACAGCTATAGTGCTGAATTTGTACTAGCCCCAGGCTACCCAGGTTCTGTTTAACTCATGGGAAGCTGCTTTTCCCTCTTCCCTTCAAAATGCTAGTTAACATTTGTCCCCCAGCCCTTCAACTGGCTAGCAGAATGCGCTTCTTCTTAAGTCCAAGCTTGTACTGCAGTGCAATTGCTTGCACTGCAGATGGGAGGCATTTCTCTTGTTCTTTTTGTTTTATTTCTGTCTTTGAAAAAATTCATTTAGTTCTCGCAGCATTACCTACCTTCTTCTCTCATCTGTACATATTTTTTCTTGGCTGCATATTTCCGCCAGGCCTTCTGGATTGCCCGAGCATATCCATCATACT
Organism: Alligator sinensis; assembly: GCF_000455745.1. Taxonomy (NCBI): domain Eukaryota; kingdom Metazoa; phylum Chordata; order Crocodylia; family Alligatoridae; genus Alligator; species Alligator sinensis. Next base: position 2,430,392 of record NW_005842038.1, on the reverse strand, counting down.
TCCGCTCTCTCATCTCTTCCAACAAAAATAGCTGCATGTAGGGAGGTAAAATAAGCCAAACAGTTTGAGGATTAAGATTGCTTGGAAAAAGCCATGTTTTACTTTTAACCAACCATCTATTTGCTTCACTCTAGAACAGGGGTAGGTAACCCCTGGCATGGGTGCCAGAGCATGGCATGCAAAGACATTTTGCTTGGTACATGTGCCTCAGGTTGGACAGGACGGAAGGGGCTGTTCCCACAACAAGGATTAGGCCCCCTCATGGCTCCTGGTTAGATTTATAACTAAACTTCATAACGTACAGGATTGATACATTCAAAGATGGTCCGGTCTGACAGCATTAAATCATGCTATATGCAGACAAAACCATGTTTAGAACCAGTTGTGGTGCTGCTACAACATTATTTAAAAGTTACAATGTAGACAGGGACCTGCATTTTAAAAAACATTCCCTTAACAAAAATAGCTGTGGCACAACAGCATATATTCTAGCAGGGCCCAACACACACAGATATGGACAGCAGTATGTGTGTCAAGATACAATGTAATTGGGTAACCCTCAACTGTTCATTAGATTTAAACCTGATTGGGACCGTTACAGCCATATCAGGATAATGTCAAGAGGTTCTCCAGGTGATGACAATCAATAAACTTAGTGAAATGCTAAAAGAAGTACATTTTAAATGTTAAAACTTCCCCTCTCCCACAAACTTCTGCTGTGCAACAAGAGAAGATATGCTGGGAATTAAAAATTGGCTATGCCTCCCTAGTGTTTCTATATTGTGGACTCTGTGTTTGTGTGCATGTACTGAAATGGACATGGGAAGAAAAGGGTATTTTTTCTACTGAAATGTAGAACTTAAGTCAGTCAATGTGGAGATTAGATACAAAAATTTAATATTGAAAAATTACCACAAGCCTTTTAGAAACTGGCTTTACTTCTGTGTGTTGACTATCTAGTATCTCAAAGCCATGCACAGAATGATAAAACCTATGCAAACATGTATGTAAAGCCTCAATGCCATATGAACATCCTCCCTATAATCAACTATTTTAGTACTGGATACCACCCACAAACATAAAACAATCCTCCTCACTCAATTCTAAAAGTATAGGATATACACGCTGACATTGATTTGAATATTTTGATAAAAAATGTGAGAAACTGGGTCTCTCCTTTGTTATCCCCACATAAAGAACCTGATGTAATCTCCTCAACTATAGCTTCATATTTTTAGTGAAAGCTTGTTGCAATTTTTTCAGTGAAATGCTGCTTAGAAGTAAAATACCAGTTTGACCAACTTAAAACCTAATGGCAATGTGTTACTTTCACTGAAACTTTTGGTAAAGGTTTTCAGGGTGTTAGGGCCTCTGACCAATCAGGCCTGGCTGGGCCGAGCTCTTGGGCTTTCACATCTGACCTTGATCCTGGCCTAATGCGACTTCCCACTCAGCCCTTTTAAGCACACCTGCAGTCTCAGCCTTGTGTTCACTACTGTATCCGATTCCCCAGCATCCTGACTCGCCTTTGGCTTTGGTTTTCACTGATCCTGCTCTTGGATCTTCCCTGGAACTCGGCACCCAGCTTTCTGATTCTTCTGGGTTCTGCCCTTAGCTTGCACCTTGTATTACGTCTCTCATAGCTCCCTCTCGGCTCTCTGGGGACCTGGTCCCGCATTTCATGCTCCATTGATCCAGACATCAACCCGATGCCCCAGTAACTGTACCCTCACCTAGCTGACCTCCTGGTTCCCTCCAGGGCCTTCCCCCAGGCCAGCTGCCTATGCCCCAGTCGAACCTTTACACTGGGCCAGGATAAATATATACACACACACATATACACACACTGTATAAAAGCACCCAGTGAGATTCTTGATAGTGGGCTCAAGAAGTGAAAGAAATACTTGCTCTTATCACTTCAAATTCACATACTTGGTTTTATTAGTATTTGCATTAGAACAGTTTCTGTAACTGCCATAGGATAGACTACATTTCAGTGCATCAGTATATGGCACTCCAATTTTTGTTTAAAGCATTGTTATTTTTGTAAGAGAACTCTTTCCTCCTTTATTAGTATGACTGTCAGCAGCCCCCGCATCGAGCTAACTTTGAGATCAATTCACAACTGTATTGTCCATTTGATGGTTACTATATCTTGCTAGAGTGTTATACTACCAGAGGCAGTTTTTTTCAAGCTGCCAAAAAGACATCACTGAAAAACAATGTAAACAATATTATCTGTTTTAGTCACCTAAAAAGCTACATGTAAAAGGTTGCTCAAATTTTTCAGGCAGAAAGGGTGCAGATCAGAAAGGATTTGCTTTAGAAAGCCCCCCTCTTTTTTTTCAATTTACCACCTAAAATCCTGTAAAGACTTAGAAATGCTATGTAAAAATAGTGTCATACATAGATTTGAAGTAAAAGGAAACTTAATCTAGTAAAAACAACTTTCACAAGGGCCTCCCTTGCCTTTATACGTAAAGATTAAGTTATTTATTCAGGTGTGCAATAGAAATATAAACAACCAAAGCCTTCTGCCATACATAAAATCTTACTTCTCAGTTATCTGGTAATCTTCCATATACAGAAAGCTTACAAAATTCCCTTCACAAACATGCAAACATTAGATAGGATTTTAGCCCTCAGGATCAATCACTAAACTCCAGTCAACTGCAGTGGGGGAATGATCAAGCTCATAGCTAGTGCACTTAAGATTACAGCAACACTACTCATGTTGCCTTTTATTTTTTTTGCTCAGTCCTATGGATTGCAACATATCAAACCAAAACATCCAATCAGCTGTAATTTAAGGCCATCAAAGTCACCCTCTCCCTCATCCAATATAAACATTAAGATTAAAAAATGCTCTCACTACAAAATAAGTTGTGAAGTAAAATTCCCAGAGAAAAATTATTTAAAAAAATATTCATTATGTAGTCAAGTTCTTTCACAATCCCTTAAAGCAAAACAAATTTTATTTCTTCTGTGACATCATAGTATTCTTTTTACTTGGACTACAAAAACCAGAACAAATATCAATAGACAGTCTTTAAAAGCTTTCCTTCTTTTAAAAGAAATGTGACCCTAGCAGTATGATGAATTTAATAAAATGAAATTTATAGAATAATGATTTTGGGAAATACAAACCTAGCTGGAAAATGTTTGCTTTCATCCAACCTAGTGGAAAATTAGAATTCTAACTAAGAAAAAAAGTTTCAAATTCTTTGCTAAACACTGTCAAAAACAGTGTGATTCTCCCCCTTCCCCCAACCTCAAAAATTGAGGAGGGTGAATATTTTTCAATATTTTCAACCAACTCTCAAGAATCTTCCATGAATTTCTTCCTCATTATTTCTACTGAATCTTCCAGTAGATATTATGGATATATGACTTGGTTTTAAATCTAAATCAGACTGGATGCCGGTCTAATATAATGAAAAATATAAAGAAACTTTTCCTGGTTAAAGATACACTATACTGTCTCTTTATGTCATTATGTCTGTTTATGTCAGAAAAGTTAATTTCCATGTCCAACGGTTGGCTGGGATGATCTAGTTGGGGATGGTCTTCCTTTGAGCAGGAGGTTGGACTAGATGACCTCCTGAAGTCCCTTCCAACCCTAACTTTCTATGATTCTATGACTGCAAATGAGCTAATACCTTTTTTTGATTTCTAATTTGTGTGTTGGTCAAAATGCAAAGCTATTGTAGTAGTGTAATTCAGTTATGTGACTATGGCCCCTGGCAGATGTTCAACTAAAGGAGCCATGGGATCTGAAGCACAAAACCAACAATTATGCTTCCTGCCATACTACCCATGACAGGAGATGCAACTGTACGATCAGGGATCGGATTCTAATGTGTCATATTGCTGGTGTATGGGGAGCCTGGGATCATGATGTGATTGTGACTTTATACAAACAGTGCATTAAATATCATTTTCCTTTTCAGCTAGTAGGAGTTGATATCCTTAACGTTCCTGAATAATCAATTTTATCTCATAATATTTTGTGGAAAACATGCAGCTTTTGTTATGACTGCTAAGAACATCCATAATTTTTTTTCCTTTTACGTGTAAGACAGCAGTCTTTCCACATGATCAGGCATAGCCCACTTACTGTCTGAATTCCTGGTACTTCATACAGCACAAAATGAATGTCTAGACTGAAAAGGAAAATCAATAGAACAATCAATAGGGCAAAGGTTTCTGCTTTTACTTGCATACAGAACTTAAAGTACTACCTGAGCAAAGTAATCTCCGATTTCAAACCTGTCCCCATGCACAGTCATCCATAAAACTTAATCTGCCTCAGGACTGATGATAAATGTGTGGTAGTGAATGAGATACATTTTTCTTAGTTAGATTGAACTTTTCTGAATAATAAACTTAAAAAGAAGAAAGGATTTTTCAATAGGTGTGCACCAAAGTTTAGCAGCTAGGGATAATTGCAGCCCCCCTCATGCACATTAGGTGTGAGATCTGAGTCACAGGCATTTTACAATGTTTGGTGCTTATCTAGTAAAGACAAACATTTCTTCACCATAATTTCTTGAGGGTTTTCTCTTAACTTCCTCTATCAGTTAGGAGTATTCTTTCACTGACAATTTCCTATCTTGGACCAACGGTTATATACTGTGACTCCCTCTCCTATGACAATTTATGGCTACCTAAGTACAGCCACGAAACCTTCATGCGAAATGTAAAAGAAATCTCTACCAAAGCATCTTTACCTTCTGTCTTCTCTTGCTTATGAAACTTTCTTCCTGCTCACTGCTTGAAAATAAATTTTCAGCTCCCTTATTACTTATTATGTCCCTTATATAGGCACCACTAAGGCTTTGGATACAAACATCCATATGTCATCTGCCCAACCTATCTAAATTGACACTGCAGGCCTCTTGCATAGCATCTGGGTAGGCAGCTACCTATCAAGGCTTAACACTATCCTGTTTAAAGAGGTAGGATCTGCCATACTCACAGACTCTGGAGCTTTGATGAAGATTTTAGTTTTCCCAAGCTGGAATTGGTCAGGGTCCATGTTGACTGACTGAAGCAAGTGGAGAACTCCTTGTTTCTCCTCTCCTTTCCAGGAAGGCCAGGTTGCTTTTGTCAGAATGGCATATCTTAAACAGCAGTGAGAGAAGAAAAATAGTAAATTTTGGCATCAAACAGGAGTAGAATGTCACCGTCTCTCAGGCAGTGTTACCCCACTGGGCTTGCCCATCTGTTCTGTCTTGCGCCAGTATTTCTGACGGGGCGGATAGTAGAAGGACATATTATTTTAAAGCTTTCTTCCTTTCCCAAACTGATGCTGTTCAGTGTGAATTACTACAGCGTCCAAACTTCCCAGTCTCTTAAAATTGTGCAAGTGTGACTAAACTAAGCATTATAAACTTTGCTTCCTTTACTCATAACAATATCTTAACACACATTTATCAGCAGTAAATTATACTCTGGTACAAAGTATCTCATCTTTTGTCCTTCACTGATTCCTTTCCAAACATGTAAGTAGTTCTTCTTTCCTGTGCGGCTTACTCTCTCCCATAGTCCTGTTTTGGCCATTTGAAGCATCCCTAATTTGTAAGGAAATGGGTAGTTTCAGTGCAGTGCTCTTCTTGTCTCTGAGCCACGAAGCCCTGGCTTGTCCTCTGCTCCAGGACTGCAGACTGTGACACTCTCCAACTGCTCAGAGTTTAGAGGTGCTTTGCAACTGGCCATAAAGAAGACTAAGGGAATGAAGCAGTGAAATGCTGTAATGGGGAACAGGTTACATGTTTGGCCAGCTGGAGAATGAGGTACCTAGTATTTACAGCCCTGGAAACTAGCTAACTCCCACAGTACAACCACTTGTTAGCTGCCTAGTTTCCAAAGGCTTACCGAGATAGAAACATAACATTTTGTAGCTGATGACCTGCAGTTAAAATGCTTTCTTGTTTCACTGTCTACTGATGTGGTAGGTTTTAGATACTTCAGTATGTCTAGGGTTAAGTAACTTTTTGGAGCAGCAGTTATGTAGTCTGGTTTGAGAATCAGTGTGGGAAAAGATGTTCTGTTGAAATCCACCTCAAACCCACACCAACCCTCCTTGCAATTGATATTCATCTAACACTTACCAGGCATGCTAGGTGTACAGAGTGAACGATATTTATTAGTGGTAATAGTGGAAATAGTGGTTGGTGCTAAACGCTGAGTTTGGTTTCGTTTCCTGTGTTCATACTTTTCATAAAGATTCAGGTAGCTTTTTCAGTATTAGTGAATGTGTTCCCAAACTCCAAAAGGTTCCCAAATTTTCACACAAGGAATTGTTAGAAAATGTATATTGGGGCATCTCCATTATTATTTCTTCCGTACACAAAGTTACCCAATCAAACAGGGAGCAAAACCAATGCCATGCAATTTGAGTGACACACTACACAACATAAATAACAAACCATAAACAATTAAAGGAAGGAGACAGACTGAAGAATCCAGCAGATAAGTTATTTGTCTGAACTTCAGCAAAAATTGGGATAGCTTGTAAACAACTTGGTAAAGGGGCTATATCTATAATAACAAATTGACTAGCTTTATGCACCCATTAAGGGGAAATGCAGAGGTACTACTGGCTATGATGATGCAACTTGGACAATACAGGATCACTATCTTAGACTTGCATATGCACAAACTGCATGAGAGAAATTTTTATGTGGAGAAGTAAGAAGAAATAAATTAAATGCCTTCCCTCCCATTTAAGTTAGACTGGATCATAAGCACATACATTCATCAGTAGAGCAGATGCAAGTAGGTTAATGTCTGTATCTGGCAGAGTCTAAGTTAGTGTAAGGAAACCTAAATGACACCTACTAAACAGAAATGGGACAGTTTAATCTTTTCAATATAAATAAACTCCACAGACACAAAATAAGAATGCATTGGAAACTTCCTTTTCTCAACAGTTACATCCATCATGATCATTTTAAACATTCACTACATGAAATGTCTTTCAGCATAGCCACATTAGTGTATAATGTGACAATATGATTGTATCATTGTGTACTACCATGTGACACAGCACACTCTCCAGGCACATGTGTGTATCTTACAAAGCTGTTCATTTCAATTAGTAATATTGCTTTCCACATATCTAGGCTGTTCAATCTCACATGCAATTTGAGGTGGCAGAAGGCATCAAGCACAAGCACTAGCCTGTGGCTAAAACACTTCTGAAAAAAGGCCAACTCATGACTGCCAAAAAAAAAAAAGTAATCCATTCTAAACCCATAGTAAGCAGCTAGGTCATATGTCTAAATATGGAAGCATGGAGTTTAGCTTTTGGATTGGTTATGCTTTAAAACACATAGGCCTTTTCAGTGACTTTGGCTTTTGGCATGCAAATGTAAATTTCAGACATAAAAGTCTATTCAGCCCAGAAAACACCACTTATATGGAGCTGCCAAGGAGCTCCCAATGAAAACTACTGTACAAGCATGCATTTCCTGTCCATCCCATGCCTCGGTCCACTTTTTACTCACACTGACTCATGGTGTCAGAACAGAGCTTGTTCTGGATGTTAGGGAACTGTGAATGAAAAGGGTGCAGGAAGAGTTTTACTTATAACAAAAAGTTAAACTTTACAAAACTGCTCTGAAACAAGGGACTAACTCCTACTGCAGGCAGTTTGCTTGTAGATCTCTGCATATGAGCAAGAAAGCCGAATTCAATTCACCTTCCTCCTTAGCTGCCATGCAGCTTTCATTGTTCAGACCTCTTATTCAGAGAGATTTCCGGATCTGCATGACCCTCACACATGGTCAGTGTTTCACCACTATCTAGCAGAGGCTATATTTAACAACTATTATTAGTTCATTATTCTGCCTGCAAAAAAGGGTGTATTCTCTAACTTTTAACTCTCAGCATAACATTTTGAGGCATGCTAAGACAATCAGGAGCACATAAATACTGGAAGTAGAATAATGTGAAGGGTTATTCCAGGATGAATCATTCCAGGATAGAGAGACAATTTATTTCTGGAATAACTCTGACTTCTCTGGAGCTACTTCACCAGTCAATTTGGCCTAACGTTTTCTAAAAGAATACACAGGCTTTATATATCCTGAGTTTGGTTAGGATATCCCAAATATCACTCTTGACAGAGTGAATCTGGTTTTATACATGACATTTTCGTACTGAGACCGAACTGGTCTTCCTGGCTGAGGCATGACAGTGAATGAAAACTGTTGTCATGCTTATTGTTACATACCTTCCTTAACCATAAAAGTGTTAAAAATCTCTGACAGAGAGACGTGGCTATTCTTGAGCAGCTCGGTTCTGTCCCCTCTAAGGGATGCAGATGGTAATGTTGGGTTGACCTTCCGATCCCATTCTTTGCAAAAATAACTTAATTTAAAAATGAAAACCTTGAATCTCAAATGTAGCACAAAAGCTCTTAAGAAAAGAACCAGTTTGCCAATCTGCCATGATTTGATCCTAAGTAGCTGTACATTAATTACTTCAATAAAAGTTGAAATACATATAAATACTTGAATGAAATTACTTTAATTTCACCTCATAGGAGCCAATGAATAGTTTAATGTTTTTCTCTATATACAGCACTAGCCAGCAGGAGCTCTAAAACATTCAGAAGAAAATGGGTTTCTTAGACAGAGTGTTCTACTGAATAATTTGTTAGCTCTTCATTCCAGTTGATCCTAATTCTTTATCTCCGGGGAACTCTCATAACACACCTTACAGGAGGAACTGACACTTCAGGTAAACTATGATGATTCTTAATGGTAAAGCTGGCTTTTAAAAGCCCATGCTTCTTTAAATCTCTTAATAAAATGTAATCCCTTAATATCTCTTAAACAGAAAAATCACTCCCTGTCACATCTCAGTTCTCAAACTCAAAGCAAATCTACCAACCACCTTCAAAAGGCAAGGGGGGGGAGGGGGGGAATCATTAGCCTATTACACAAACGTACCAGGGATTTAACCTAGACAGTGACTTCACGGTCCATTATAATCTACCAAATACTTGCGAATCTCTGCACTTCACAGGTGATAAAACCCTCCTGAATGATCATGTTCTTCAATTATCAGATTTTTACTGCATTTCTCCTGTCTGTTGGCTACCTGCTAATTTATCTTGTGTCCTATTTTTGCCTACATATGGAGCTGTGCACAAGCCCTTTGTTCCATCTGCCACTGTGTCTGCTTCTCTGTGATACTCAAAAGCTTATCTATCTTTATCCCAACTATGCAGTTAGTTCAATAAAAGATATCATACACAAAAATTCTTGATCTTTACATATTTCATGGACCATTGGACAGAAGTTACACACAAACTGGTTTATGTGATCAGAAACCGGTTTAAACCTGTAACAGAACAGAAGTTCAGTGCACATAAACTGCTTTCAAAATGGCCAAAACCAGTTTAAGATAAACCTGGTTGAATATAGTATCAGACTTAACTGAGTTAGGTCAAACTGGTTCATGGAACTTCTGTCCCAGATCCTCTCTTGATTCAAGGTAAATCACAATCCCCAAGCATCCCAGGATGTTTTGCAGCCCTGGACTGTGCTGTGCTGTCTGCTCCAGCAGAGCAGTGTCTGTCCTGCCCCTCTGCTCCCTAGCCAGAGGAATATCATTGCTCCAGCTGGCAGAGAAGGGGTTGGTGGGGAGAGGAAACCCTAGCACAAGACCCCAGCTGCAGGAAGGGGGGAGGAGAAGAAGCCTGGCAGGGCCAAGCTCTCAGAGGGTTCCTCTCCCTCCCCATTTGAGCAGGGCGGGGGGCATGGCTAGGCCTTGGCTTGGCAACCTTAGCCACACCCCTCCTGTCTGCTTGAGCAGGGAGTGGGGAGAACAGCGTCCGAGGGCTTCCCCCTGCTCCACCAGGCAGACCCCGGCTGGGGTCAGTGCAGGCCAGGGTAGGGGTATAAACCCCTCCCCCCATCCCGGTCATACTCAGGCAGCTGGGCTGGGTCAGGGACTGGCCACACCCCACCCTTCTTTTGAGTGGGGTAACAGGGTGGAAGCCTCTGATGGCTTCCCCCCACCCTCCCTGCCTCAGTCAGGAAGTCCCCAGCTGAGGTCAGTGCGGGCCGGGGTGTGGATTTAAACCTCCTCCATCATAATTAGCGGGCTCCCCTCCACTTGAGCAAGGAGTTGGGGGGAAACCTCTGAGGGCTTCCTTCCCTTCCCTTTGGCAGTGGCTGGCAGGCTGGGAGGCATGCTCTAGTGCCCCCCAGCTTCTGGCCTGGGCCACTGCAGGCACATGGATAAGCAAGTGAATGTCTCTTCACTTGCTTATCAGTTCAATCTATGCAGTTTAGACTAACCTGCAAAGATTGAATCAATTCAGCCTCGGGCTTTTTGACTGTCTATACTTAGCCCATGGCAACAACATCACTTCAACATAGACTTAAACTGTATGTTTCATAATAAAGATCAATGGGAGAGAACTGAAAGCTTTCATGGCTTGTGACATTTTTTTCTCTATTCACCATTACGCAAACTACAGTCCATGAATTCTCCAGTGCCATTACTACTATACCTCTGCAAAAACTTTTTGAAGATTCTTCTGTATGCATAGCCTGCTCTCCTTACTCGAATATTTTCTTTCAGTCCTAAATATTCCACTTGATGCTTTACCCTGTGGACAAAAAGAACCCAAATAAGACTTAGTATTCCTTTATAATTCCAACATGCTTGTGAATTGATGTATCCTTACAATTCTGCATTCTGTCTAATGCTTCTATTTCCAAACCCATGCAGATGTTTGTGCATTCTTGCTCTTGGGAGAATATGGAGGGAATAATATATCTCTCCAGGGTGGCACTAAATCTTGTTTCTCAGAAGGACTCATATTTGCATGGCACTTCTGTCCCTTGTAAGGGAGTCTCATCTCATATTTTGTTCTCTGTTCTCTGTTTTGTTCTCTTGGTTAACCTCATTCACATTTATTTAAATGTCCTTTTTTTTTAAATCAAATTTTAACTTTCCAGTTTGAGTTTTTTTCCATTTTGTTTAAATGAAAGCTCTAATGCCTGTTTCAAGATTTGATTAGTTCACCGTTCTTGGTTCTAACACTTACTGACTTGTTTTCTTTTTTTCTTCAGCCATGTACACACATTCAGTTTCTCCTGGGAAAGCAGCTGCTTTCTGAGTAGAAATCATGAGTGTACAGATGTTCAGGATTTTTCTCCCAGAGCAAAAATGACCACTATAGGAGAAAAATAACCCAGGAACAGCCAGGGTTAAATGACTCCCAAGACTCTTGGGAGAGTGAATGTCTGTACACAATCTCTTCTGAGATCCTCCAGCATCCCAGGGTTCTTTGCTCCTGCCCCCCACCCCACCTTGCTCCAGGAGACATGTCACTCACTAGATTCTACTGCTGCAGCTAAACAGGGAGCAGAACAAGCCCTCTTCATAATCTCTACATGGGCTGTAGGGAGGCGCAGGCTGAACCCGAGCAGTCAGGGTCAACTGTGCGCAGCCCCCCCGCTTGCACAGTGTCAGCATCAGCAATGCAAGTTCTTTGCTCTTCAGGGTCTCAGCAGGGTCTGTTCAGCCATCTCTGGGTAAGTTTTTGGTTTTTTTTTAATTAAGAAAACAAACCCAGGAGAATTTTCCCAGATCTTAGCAACATGTGTACATAGCTTATGTAATTTTCATGTAACTTTATGTAGCTTAAAGTTAAGCAATAAGTAGGCCTACAAAAGATCTGAATGTGGCTATTTAGAATCAAGAATATTCAAAAAGGGCTAAATTTGATGGCTGCAGAACCCCCCAAAAGCCACATAGCCACTTTATAGCCAGAAAGCAGACTGTTTGGTTAGCATGATCCTGTGTATCATGAATACTAGCTCTGCAGTGCCGTGGGCAGGCTCAGAGAATGGCCAGAGTATGTCCAGCAGTTTTCACACTGACAGTTCTGGTGTCATAAAGACCCTCAGGCTGTACTAACAGTTTCTGAACTCTGTACTCTCTACAGCCTGGGATGCAAGACCCCATTCTTTTGGTATCTCTACAGTTTTTTGTGTAAAGCCCTTTTACATCGGTTCTGCACACTGGCTAATGGTTTCCACTTACATACCACAGGAGAAAACTAGGGGTGCACTGATAAGAGATTTTTTTGGGCAAATACTGATGTCCGATTTTTAACAAGCCATATTGGCCAATACCGATCCAATTCTGATATGCAGCCCCACAGCCTGGGAAGTGGCGTCTGGCTGGTAAGTCTGTTGTGGGGGAAGGGGTGATGAGAGGGAAGGGGTGTGTGTGTGGGGGGTGTGGGGCAGATCGAGGCCCCTGCAGTGAGTGAGGGAGTGGGGCTGGAGCAGGTGCTGCCCAGCCAGGGTGGACGGAGCATGGGATGGAGCTATGACTCATCCAGGGAGCACAGGGAAGGGAGTGGGGGTGGCTTCCGCTGTTGTGTGCACCCTGGGAGGGCATGGGGGGCATGTGCCCCCAGATCTGCGTGTGGGGTAAGGGTGGGCTGCTGCTGCAGGCTGGGGGCTGCGCTAGGCTCTTCTCAGCAGGGGGCTGGGCCAGGCAGCACTCTGAGCGGGCGGTGGCAGTGCTGGGAGGGGGGCTATGGTGAATTCTGATGCCTCCCCCAACCCCTCCTCCCAGTGCCGCCGCTGTCCACCCTGAGTGCAGCTCGGCCCAGCCCCCACAGGAAAGAGCCTGGTGCAGCCCCGGCCCCAGCCTGCAGCGACAGACTACCCTCACCCTGCACAGATCTGGGGGGCACATGCCCCCTCCCCCATGCCCTGAAGTGGTGCACGCAGCAGGTGCCACCCCCTTTCCACCTCCCCGTACCCCCTAGATGAGCTGTGGCTCTGTCCCATGACCCAGCCCCAGCCCCACTTCCCCCCTCACCACAGGGGCCTCAATCTACTTCCCCACGCCCCTTCCCTCCACAACAGATTTACCAGCCAGACCGGGCTGCTCTCTGGCTGCTGGGAGACACTTATGGCTGCGTGCATGCTTCGGAGGGACACATGCAATGCAGCAGTTATCAGCCACATTATCAGTCACATCAGGCAAAAAAATCCAAATTGACAATACTCTCAATTTTCCTCATATTGGTGCCGATCCAACATGGAACCAATGTATCAGTGTACCTCTAGAGAAAACCATCACAGGAAAGGTTTGCCTTTAGTATTTCCTTCTCCCTTTCTGCAGGTGGTGACTATACTTTACTTTTGTTGCTGTTGAATGAATCTTATGATTCTCCTTTGAATTTTCTCCAGCTCCTGAATGTTTAACATAGAGTAGTTGAAGGAGCAACTGTCTACTAAGGTGGCTTACCCTTTTTTTGGTTTCAAATTTCAATTTGTATAAAATAGTATAAATTTAACTTGCAATAAGAAAGACTGCTAAGGTTTTACTAATGTAAGATTTACAAACATTAAATAAAAAAAGAATCTTTAAACAAAGACATACAAGTCATAAAAGGTAGGACTAGAAAGGACTTTTATTTTTTAAAGGCTCCTTTACTCAGCATTTCTTCTTTCTGTATAAAGATATTTCAAATTCTCATTCTTCTTGACTATCACTTCACTGTGGTTTATGTATGTACTGAATGTTTAATCTGAGTTTTGAAAAAATCTGAGTATGTTTTGAACTCATTCCAAGGCTTCTTGTACAGTAGAATTGATGTTCAAAAATATATGTTCCTGTTTATAGCTTTCCCTCCTATTCACATCTGGAATAATGCAGTGAAGCAACAATATTACTCCCTTTTTCTTACCATCCTGCCAAATACTAGTTTCCAGCAACACAGAATTTTTGGGACATTTCTATTTTTCCTTTTTTTTTTCTGGGAAAAGTACTCTGAAAGTCTTCAGACATCAGCCATAAACAGGTCAAAGTCTGGGAATTCTGCTAATGTAGCAACTTCGAAATTAAGTCTAAGTGGCTGTGCCAGCATTCAAAGAAAAACATGCTTTAGAAGAAACACCCCAGTTTCTGGAATAAGCAAATAATCCTGCTATATCTTAGATTTGATACAAGGCTTCTCTTAAAGTACAAAATTATTTGGAACTATTCAATTGCAGTAGACACCTACAGTAACATGGGTTTTAGCAGCAAAAAGTAAAACAGACTTCTTTTGGCACAGTTTCTTTAACAAGACGACAACAAAAGTATTAAAGTCCAATAACATGCTTAGTAGTGAGCAGATTAAATATTCAACCACAGGACATTTAAAAAAAAATATGTGATCATGCGTGTGGTGCATGAAACAAAATGATCACAAGAAGATACTTATTTCAAAAACTAAATTAACATTAGTCAGCAAAGTACCACTGGGGTTATTAAAACTCAATTGTGTGTATTTCCAGCGTCACTGAACTTTCCCATAGCAGTAGGTTCACAAGACTACGTAAGGAAAACAAAAACAAAATATCCCTTCGGTTAATCTTATGAACCTTCACTCCAAAAATGAAACTGTAGTTCAGAGTTTTATTCTGGAAATACTTATGACTAAACATAACTTCTTCTGGTGATATCACTAACAGCTACTTGTGTTTAGCATTTTATTTTTCTGGACATAATCTAAAAAATTGAAATCCAGTTTAAAGAACAAAAGGCTGTAATTTCAAAAATAGGGGAGAAGGACTTGTTCTTATAAGGATAAATTAAGTCGACCTGCTTCTCTGCACTTCATCACCAATGACCTTAGGATCTGTAGGACAACATCCATTTTTGCTGGAAAACTGGAATAAATTTTCCCCAGCCTTGCTCTGAAATGAGCGCGCATTTTCTTGCAAATGTGCCTATCAATACTTTCCAAGAAAAGAGGCCTGTTTTCAGATTTTTTTAAACAAAATTATGAAACCCTTACATGTTTCATGTAGCTTTTCAATTTGCCACAATCTTTTTGTACACTTTCTCAGATCACTTTCATCCTTTGACCCAAATTTCAGTGGGAAGTTGCCAGTGTTGAATGGTAGGATTTTCCTGAAGTTTTTTTCTTCATTTAATGCCAACATCTAAATGACAGTCTCAAGGTGTGGTCATGGTTGTGGCTTTGGCAATGAATGATCTACATCTGCACGTGACTACTTGCTCATGAACCAAGTGGCAATAAGTGAATTCCAGTATGTCCCTGATGTGTGGATGAACACTCTTGATCCATTCCCTTTCCTTTAATCATAACCCTATCAACTTGTTATACGAGAAATTATAATTATTTTAGTATTATTTAAATAATTTAGTGTGCCTGATTCAAAAAAGATTTTGAAAAAGAAAGGTGTGTATCTTGCAACAAACAAATGTTATACCCATTTCATATAATATTTTATTACTTTTGGTATGCATTAAGTATTAAACTTATTTCAAACGCTTGTTTGCTCATATTGGGGTGAATTCTCTAGCAACAGCTGTCATGTAAAATAAGATAAAAAATATCAGAAAACATTTGTTGCAGTAAACCCACCCTGTGCCAATATTTTGGGTAGTATAGACAGACACCCAATACTATGATCCTCAGTGATTTCTGTTCAAAGTGCTAGCTCATAAACATTTTAAATCAAACTAGAGAAGTAAAAACCTGCCATGCTACTTTTATATAGTTTTCTTTTGTACACGTATTTGCTTTTATGAATCAAACTTTGAATTATAAAATATCACATGGGTGCCTGCCTAGCTACCTAGTAAGTGTTTTCCTCCCCCAAAGGAAAGTAAAAGTAACAAGTCCCATCCTGCTAATGTGTAACACTGATAATTTTTTCTTACTTGCCTAGTAGAGTTAATCAAATAGGTTCTGTAAAATGTGATTACCCAGAAAAGTTAAAATAAACTATTAACTGTGAATGCTAATTAGCATGAGGCTACTGTTCTTCTCAGCCCCTCTACCCCCATTCCACAGTTTAGGAAAGGCAATTGAACAAGTGGCTATACAGGAAACCCTCACTATTTGCGGGTTTGGCATTCGCGGTTTCAAATATTTGCGAATGCTGAACCCACATTTTAAATACACTTTATACACTTACGGGAGTGCCTCGGGAGCTTCACGCTGGCTGCTGCCAGGCTCCCACTGCTGTGCCCCCACCCCCGCCAGCCGCCAGGTGCACTGTGTTCATGAATGCAGTGCCTTATTCATGGATTTCGTCATTTGCAGGGATACAACAGGGGCAGGCAATTATTTCGGGCGAAGGGCCGCTTACTGAGTTTTGGCAAGCCATCGAGGGCCGCATGACAGGCAGCCGGAGGCAGATAAATATTAATTTTCTAAATTTTTTAGGAGCCCCGTGGGCCGGATAGAATGGCCTGGCAGGCCGCATCTGGCTAGCGGGCCTCATTTCGCTCACCCCTGGGATACAAAACCATATCCCACGCGAATGGTGAGGGTTGCCTGTATAGTAGGCTTCCTTTCTGAAGGCTTTCTGAAAGCTTCTCTAATGAGTTATCTTTAGGGTGTCTGCTTCTGTTCCTCTATCATGTGATTTACAAATTTTCTATTTCTGTGGCTAAGAGGAAGCCTTGTTTGGACTGCTGCTTTGACTCTGCTCCGCTATATCCTTTGCTTACTCATACCTGCTCTCCTCCCAGTCCCGAGGTTTCTTTGTCTCATTGGGCTTGATGCAGCGTATGTAATGAGGTGTGCATTTCATCAGGGTGCCAACAAGATCGTTTGCTTGTTTCTGTAAAATGAAGAATATTGTTTCGATATGAGCTGATTAAGATGAGTGATCTGAGATGTATCTACAATGGGTCAGTCATCAAATAATCATTTTTTGGCTGAACACTACTTGTTTGTATAATAGGTAGCATGAGTGAAAAAGGGGCTAAATCTGACTGCAGATACTATTCAAATACGTATAACTACTATATGAAAACATTTATGTGTTTGAGAGAAAAGGCCACAATTCTGTTCAACTTGCTAATTTTGAATGAAGACAAGGACATTTAACTCCACAATTCTGAGCAATTATCTCTTTCTGGTATTGTAAGCCCACCTTTGCTCTAACAAAAAATGAAATTCCATTTTATTGATTTAAATTTTAAAATGTATCTAGAGCCTGTCATGAGTATGTGTATATAGTAAACAAAATCAATCAACAAAACTGCATATCCATTGAGGCAGTGTTTTTCAACCTGTGGTCTGCAGATCCTTGGGGTCCACAGAATATAAGGCCTGTGCGGAGTGGCTAGTATTCACTTCAGATTCGGATTTGGCCAATTTTGGGGGACAGTAATTTGATTCGGTGATTCGAATCACTGTCCCAAATCAATTCGGCCGAATCTGATTTGGAGATTCAGCTACTGCCAAATCTTCAAATCACCCAGGCCCATCCCCCATCCGCTCTCCCAGCCTTGGCAATGGCTGCCCCCACCCACCCCAGCTCCTGGCACTTTGAAAAAAAAAGCCCCAAGTAATCAGGTGGTGCTGGGGAGGGGGGGCGATCCCTGTTGCCCCCCACTGCGTAGGGGGGTCTGTACGAGCCCCCCAATCCCCCCTGCTCCTACAGCCCCCCCC
>NW_005842038.1:2369947-2412500 GCF_000455745.1 Alligator sinensis | reverse complement strand
CTCTTCCAGCCCCCCCACCTTCCCCGCCCCCTACTTACCAGCTCTGAGTCTGGGTCCAACTCCCTGCTGCAGCGGGCGGGGACTGCCCGAATTGCTGAAGTTCTCTGAATCTTTTCCAAAGTTTCGGAGAACTTTGGATCGATTCAGACCTTTTAATTGGTCCCCTGATTCAATTTGGATTCGGAGATTCGGCCACCAAAAAAGGCTGAATCTCCTTCATATCAAATCAGCACCTGAAGTTTTGCACAGCCCTACAGACTATGTCTAAGGGGTCTGTGAAAGATAACTACGATTCATCAAAAATATGTTATTACCCACATTTTAAAATTCAGAGGGATCCACACCTCCATTCAAAATTTCCAAAGGGGTCCACACCTCCATTCAAAATGTTTTAGGGGTCCGCAAATGAAAAAAGGTTGGAAACCACTGCATTAAGGAATTCAGTCAACTTCCTCCAAAAAGAAATAATCTTCCATTCCCAACCCGCTGCCCCAACTCCAAGCCACCTCCGCAGAAATGTCATTAGTAAAGAAGACTGTCATGGTACAGTGCTGGAAAGGAAGAGTAAGCTAAGAGATAAAGGTGCTTAAGGCATCATCATCATCCTGTCTCTAGTCCTAAATTCTTAAAGCTAAAGGCTGTTAATGTGAGTGCCTCAGCTGAACTTGACTATCAGGGTAAAACTGAGGAAAGAGCAAACATAGTATAGATTAGCAGCCAAACGTTTTCAAGGTTTTGGGGTATTTGGATTTGGCTTATATTTTCCAGCCAGTCTCTTAATAAGAGGCTAGATTCAAAACACTGAGACCTGATTCAATGCACAATGTAATGGACAGAAAGGCTACCATTGACTTCAGTGGGTGCTGGATGACGCCGGGAAAGGGGAGGGGGGAGGTGCGCTTTTCTGGGCAGTAAAAAGATCCATTATCTGTAGTTAATTGTAGAATGTCAAGTGGCTGAGTGAAGGGGCTTATTCATTATGCACATGCCAGTGCTGTTATAACTACTATCAATTGCCATTTTGGAACATTCACCACTGAAGATAGAATACAGCTGGGCAAAAAAAGTGAAACTAGTGAAATACTGGTTTGTGTAGGCTGAAACAAAGTTACTTTACGACCAGGGCAGCACTATCATTGTCTTATTTAAATAAGAGTTTTACATGGTAAAAACTGCTTTTATTCTTTAAATAAAGACAGGCATACAATAAACACACACAGATGCACACAAACTGAACATACTTTGATTTTACTGCCAGCAGTGGTTGGGCGGCCTTTCTTGTCTGCTTGGAGGTTTTCAGGAAATAGAGCCTTTATAAAAGGTCTGGAAAGGAATTAGCAAGATGTCTATATGAATGGACAGGGCAAACAGGCACTCTGCAGACTACAGCTAGATCAAGGCATACATCATAGAAACTGGTAGCTTAATAGAACATAAATGGTTATTTGCAATCATATATCTCTTTAATATCAACACTTTCAAGAGCTGTTGCCATATGGAACCTCTGCCTTTTCAGTTATCATCTTGGCAAGCATATGAATTTCTGAAGGATTACAAAGTTCCAGATTCAAGGAATATTATTTTTTAAACTGTTAACATTAATCATTAAATGTATATAGTGATTAATAATGCTTCTTTGTACTTTCAACCCATAATCTTTCATCTGTTCATTTTAAAATGTTTTACAAATCATTGGGTTAGTTCCTAAAGCACCACACTTGGGGTCTCTCCAGATCTTAGCAATGTCTATTTTGTTCTCTGAATGTTCCTATATAATTATTCACATCTATACAAAGTAAATGCAAACTGACTGCAAAATGCTCTTTCTGCTTTGGTCATGTTTTACCCCCACTCAATCACAGTGATCAAAGATTATACCAGGTGCAAAGCAGTAGAGAATCAAGCCCCTTGCATCTATTTTAACCAACATATTTATTCTCAGCTTTAAACATTTTTTGCCTACTTACAGCTCACTGCTCTGCATGAGTTCAATCAGGTCCATGAAAAGAACATCCCGATTCCGTTCACAGAAACCATCCATATCATAGGATACCTAAAGTGAAATCAAATGTTGGTGGTTAATTGATAATTTGATAATTAAACAATACTTAATCTCTTTTTCCATCCCCATTTTTTCTGTTTCTGGGAGATTCCTTGGTAATTAATACACCCCTGTACAGCGTTTACCTCATGAGTTTGCCCAGTATAAACAAGCTGATATCCACTATGCATTTAGAATATAAAAAAGAGCTGCAAGCAGCTGGATAATGGTCTTGGAGTAAACTTCATTTCATCCAGGAGAAAAAAGCATTCTGCATAAACAAGGTTTGCTGTAATACACTAATAAACATGGCAGTATTGAAAAGTTTTAGAAGTAGTCAGGGGGGTTTCACAGGGCTTAGTGGCAATATAAGAACATTTGCGCGTTTACTCCAGAGAATTAATAGATTTCTAACCAAGAGGATAGCTAAGCATTGACAGAGTTTGCTTAGAAAAGTTATGGAATCTCTATTAATGGAAGTGTTAAATTCAGGTTAAACAAATGTTTGTCTAGGACAGTTTAAACAGGACTGACCCTGACTTGAATGGGTATCAGATTAAATAGCTCTATATAAATCATACATGTATTTCGCTTTACTTAGTAAAAATGCCTGTACACAACGTCTTGTCAAATTAATTATTTCTCTTGTAAAATCCATTTCACCATTTGTTTCTGTGGGCCTTGTATAGTAAAGGATAGTGTCATCCATCAGTAAAATATCACAAAAATGGGAGCCTAACATACAGAAACCCATCTCTAATTGTATAAGTAACCTATTTTGATCACGGGACAAGAACTATTCTGAACTTGTATATGCTACTCAGTAAGAAAACAAGATGAAAACCTGTCTTCCAGGTAGTAAATGGCTTCAGTTGCTTTGGCGGGAGAGGGGGTTAGATTTTACTCTGAAGATCATGTTGTGTTATTTTTCAAATGGCTTATAGATAGTATTAGATACCTGGCTAGGAGATAAGTTATATATAATATGACATGATCAAGAGCAGATCTAGAGGGGCTACAGTGGCATAAATGTGCACCCCTCTTTCAGTTGATGACAATGCAGAATCAATATCTGGGGACTTTTGTAATTACTGTCCTTTTTGTTTGGAAATATATTAGACAGCACATAAAATAAGTGTCCTCTTCAAAAATTATTTTTCTGTGGCACCTTTCCAGCATAATGATGAATGATAAATCCCTGGTTCCAGCTGTTGAAATGTTCATGAGTCCCAATCTGCATCTGGAGTTTCTGGAGTAGTGTTTGGTCAGCTCCTTCGCCCACGGCATGCATTGTGGCACACACATCATCCAGAATGCTCATAATCCCTGGGGGATTCTGATAGGGAAAGCACAAAGGGAACAAAACCAAAATGGTAATAAGCAACATGCAAAGCAATACTGGTATTTTTTCAGAAAAAGAGAAATTCTTCATGCTGAATTAAAACATCAGATCAAATTTATCTCGGGTATAATCCCCCTAAGTGGAGTTATAATAGAGAGAAGTTTATCCATTAGCATGAAAGGAAAGATCAGGAAGAAGCGCAAGTCATACCTAGAGCGAGCTACTTAAAGGGGGACCTAGCAAGTATGTCAAAAGAAATTTTTCCTTTTTTAACTTAGATCTCTTTCCCAGATAGAGTTACCTTCCTTCCAGCATCAAAAAGTAACCCACATTTTAGATAAAGTAGTTTCTCGTCCGACAACTTGCCAATTTTGTTAATCAACATCCTCAAAGTGCAATGTGGCACATATGCACCCTGTATCTTACCATTCCTTGCATGTAGATGAGAGAGGCAAATTTGGGAATGCTTTACTATTTTATCCAAACGAGGAGTGCTCAACCTCCAACCCACAGACCCATAACATCTTGCCCATGGGCCTTCAGGAACAGCTGAAGCTCCATGCAGCCAGCTCCAGCCTCAGCTTCCCCACCAGGTGTCTGGATTGGAGCTGCTTCACCCCACTACCCATGCATCTGGATTGGGGTTGGGCTGCTCCCCATCCCTGCTTGCATCGAGACTGCAACTAGGCTGCTTCTTACCCACCTCCCTCTCCTGCCCCCAACCAAGCATCCAGATGGGGGACGGCTCCATCCCGCCCTACCCTACTCCCACCCCCATCCTGGGCAGACAGATTAGAGTCAGGCTGCACAACCCCCTGCAGCCAAATTGGAACCATCAGCCAGATCCAGCCCATGGGGGGACCTGGCATTGTCCATCCAGTCTGCTCAGCAAAAAGGTTGTGCATCACTGATCTAAACTAGTCTCAAAGACTATAGGGTTTGTATGTGGATATATAGTAGAGTTTGGGAAGGTGGGGGGACTTCAGCTCCATAGGAAATTAGTATTTTTTTTCATTCAAAATCATGGTAAGTCTTGACTTGGTTGACTGCAATGCAATCCCAGTGATTAATTTAGTTAGACAAAAAAGTTCTCAGTTTCTTGCATCTGTATTTATGACAAAGACTCACCACTTTGTTTTCTATGAGATCACATACTATCTTGTTATTGAAATAATCTATGGGTGTCCACCTAATTCCTTCTTGCACATATTCTTCCTGTGAGATAGAAAAA
This sequence comes from Alligator sinensis, assembly GCF_000455745.1. NCBI lineage: Eukaryota > Metazoa > Chordata > Crocodylia > Alligatoridae > Alligator > Alligator sinensis. Next base: position 2,407,886 of record NW_005842038.1, on the reverse strand, counting down.
AAGATCCAAATATTCAGTCATTTTATTGGTTTACAAGTGGCTTTTGGATACTGCATATACAAATTCACCAGGATTGAAATATGCTTACAAAGACCTGTCAGCAAACAATGCTAGAAGTATTTAGCTTTCTAGATGGTGAATAAAAGCTTGTTTCCTGTAAGTTTGCCATATGCAGCAAAAATAGTTCTTGCCTGGCCTATTTCTAAGATGCAAATAATGAGCTATTTCTTTTGTGGAGAATTCAAGCAAATGGTGGAGTTATGCCAGGGATGAGTCTGGCCTTATCAAAGTAAGTTCAATAAAATGATGGTAATAGTGGACACAAACACAGCAGCTACATCACCTTCCTCTGCATCTCAGACCTCTCAAGCCTTCCAGATTTCAGATTTATGGTTGTGTTATGTGAAAACTCATACGGCACAGCTGCAGAACTTACAAAAGACTAGTGCATGTTTTCATTCAGATGGCTTGAGCAATTACTAATAAAAACAGAAGTTTTCCATCAGCATATCTTTCAAATTCTATTAAGTAAATATTAACAAAACAAGCTTCACAACACCTGAGGCAGGAGATGCAGTTTTGGGACCAGTTCTGCTGTGCAGATGTGGCATGGCATGAGGTGCGATTGTTGAAATTAGGAATTGGATCCTATGGCACCTTTAAATGAATGTGTGCCAGGGGCCTATGTTGCATGGCATCATTGATCTCCCATGTAGAATTCCTCAAAATTTGTAAAAAAAATTAGGGCAGAGAATGTTTATAATTTTAAAAGGTAAAACAAGTGAAGTGAAAAGAAGTACAGACAAATTAGCTAAAGTCTCTTTTTCATTAAATATAGGGAAAAGCAAGTGTGGAGGAAACTGAGAAATAGTGTTTTCCTACTTAACTTCTTGTGCCATGGCCAATGAAAATGCAGAGATGGAATCAAGCTGCAGTTTTCCATTCTGTCAATGAGTCAGAGCACGCACTAAGTCTCTGCAGAGTCATGAGACTGCATGAGTACATTGTATGAGAGAGACACTTTTGTATCATTGTTGCAAGGAATAATTGTGTCTGCAACTGCTGTTTATATTTTCAAGGCTAGCCAGCCACAAGGAGTATTTCTTTGTCTTGTTTTACAAGGCAAATTTTACTGTCAACAATTGAAACCTCATTCTACCATCAAATGAAAGGGTGACAGCTGGTACTATGAATTTGAGCTCAGAAATGATGACTGGTTACCTGTTCTGCTTTCAGTGTCAGTTCTATAAAAATCTGCTGCAGTTTTTCATTAACAAAGTTGATGCAAAACTGTTCAAAACCATTTTTCTAGAATAAAACAAAGGAAAAATTAAAATGTTAGCTTTGTGCTCTACATCCAATAGCTTTTCATATATTATATTATCAATATCCAGAGAGGTTTCAATGGACCATTTTTAGTGCTGGAGAGTAGCTGATTTTATGATTATCCTGCGTATTGCAAAATCCGAGGATCAAGGCCACTGACTGAGATTTTCAAAACTAATTTTGTTATTTTATTTTTATTTCATAGATTTCATAGACATTAGGGCTGGAAGGGACCTTGAAGGATCAGCGAGCCCAGCCCCCTGCCCCAAGGGCAGGAAGTCAGCTGGGTTCATAGGATCCCAGCAAGATGAGCATCCAGTTTGCTCTTGAAGGTGTTCAATGTAGGTGCTTGAACCACCTCCGGTGGCAGGCTATTCCAGACCTTGGGGGCTCGGACAGTAAAGAAATTCTTCCTTATGTCCAGCCTGAAACGGTCTTGTAGTAGTTTATGACCATTCGACCTAGTCATCATCCCTTGGGGCGCTCTGGTGAACAAACGTTCCCCCAGATACTGGTGGTCACCCCTGATAAACTTATAGGTGGCCATCAGATCACCCCTGAGCCTGCGCTTTTCCAGGCTAAAGAGCCCCAGGGCTCTCAGCCTGTCATCGTAGGGTCTGCTTCCCTGACCTCTGATCATGCGCGTGGCTCTTCTCTGGACTCTCTCAAGCTTCTCCACATCCTTTTTGAATTGTGGAGCCCAAAATTGGACACAGTACTCCAGCTGCAGTCTCACTAAGGCCAAGTACAAGGGGAGAATGACGTCCCGGGATTTGCTTGAGACGCATCTATGGATGCAAGCCAGTGTTTTGGTCACTTTACTAGCTGCAGTATCGCACTGCAGGCTCATGTTCATCTTGTGGTCAATGATGACCCCCAAGTCTCTTTCTTGCGTAGTGCTAGCCAACATAGCACTGACGAGCCTATAAGAATGCTGCGGGTTATTAAGTGAGATGTTGCTGCTAAGCACTTAAGTTTGTATGAATACCCAGAAAGTTCATATTCCCTTTGTTCTGATTGGTGGGGGAGTGCTTTTTCCTTACCTGGAATATTTCAAATCCATAAATGTCCAGGACCCCAATGTTATATTCTTCATGGTCCTTCTCCATAGCTTTATTAATGGACTAATAAAAAAGACCCAAAGAAACAGAAATAATGTTTACATAAAATAATGTATAATTTATATGTATAAATAATAACTTCCGAACTGAAAAACTTGGGTTTCTACAAAAACAAACTGTTTCTAGGGATTATAACATTGCCACCCACCCAAGGGAATTTAATTTTTACTTAAAATAAGCTCTATCATCAACTATCAGATGAGTCCTATGTAGGGGTGCATCAACAGAGATTTTGGAGGCTGATACCAACAGCCGATTTTTAAGGAGGCATACTGGTCAATACTGATCTGATTTTTGATACGCAGCCCTGCAGCTTGAAAAGCTGCATCCAGCTGATAAGTCTGTTGTGATGGAAGGGAAGGGGGGGAGGAAGGGACGTGCAGGGGCAGATCAAGGCCCTTACGGTGAGGGAGGAGTGGGGCGGGGGCAGGTACTGCCGAGCCGGGACAGGGCACCGGACAGAGCCACAGCTCATCCAGGGATTGGGGCAGGGAGGGCGGTTCCCGCCACTGCGTGCACACCAGGAGGGCACGCGGAGGGGGAGGTGCCCCTGGATCTGTGCGGGTTGAGGCAGGCTGCAGCTGCAAGCTGGGGCTGGGCCTGCACCAGGCTCTTTGCAGAGGAGGCTGGGCTGGGTGGGGCTAGACTCAGGGCAGGTGGTGGCAGCACTGGGGGGAACTACAGGGATGGGCTGCAGCCATCCCAAAATTTGCCATAGTCCCCCCATAGCTCCCTCTCCCAGTGCTGCTGCCCGCCCTGAGCACAGCCCCAGCCCAACCCTCTCCACCATAAGCTGGGAAGAACCGGCGCAGCCCCACCCCCAGCCCACAGTGGCATCTCACCCCGCCCATGCCCTGAGCAGATCTGGGGGCACACGCCCCCTCCCATTGTGCATGCTGCAGCAGGAGTGGCCCCCCCACGCCCACCCCACCCCATCTGGATGAGCCGCAGCTTCATCTCGTGCCCCACCCTGCCCTGGCTGGGCAGTGCTTGCCCCAGCCCCACTCCCTCCCTCACCGCGAGGACCTTTATCTGCCCCCCACCACGCCACTTCCCTCCACACTCCCCTTCTACCACACAGACTTACCAGCTGCACGTAGCTCTCCAAGCTGCCAGGCTGTGCTCCTCTATGTGCTGTGCTGTGGCTGTGCGCATACACAAGCATTTATTGACCAAATTATTGGCAACATCAGGCCAATTTCCAATACAGCCAATTTTATTTATATTGGTGTCAATCTGATATCAGACCAATTCATTGGTGCACCTCTAGTCCTATGTTATTCTGTTGTCTAGTTGAGTGAGCCTTTAGAACTACTTCTTAGACAACTGTTCCCATTAGAGTAGTCAAAAAGAGAAACAAATCAGGCAAAAACCAATAAAAAACTGTTATAAGAGCTCAATATTGAATATCTTCTGCTCATGAGCAAAAATTACTTCCACTAATTTTCCTATTCTTTGTTTTGCTCTTTCATGTTGCTGACAGCAGTAATACTTGCTAAAACCAGTGGAGCTGCCATAGTGAAGTGCCCCACCTAGAACCAGTATCATGACCACAGGCAATGGCCAATGTCTGAAGCTTCTCCCTCACCATTCCAGCCTAGCCTTTCATTTGTAAGCAGACTATGTTGAGAATGGTGGGGTGGTGTGGGGGGAATGGACGGAGAAGAATGGTGTCTACTGGAAAGCAACAACAATGGGACTTTGAGGGAAAAGTGTCACAATTCCTTCTGGAAAATGAGCTGGGGTGATTCAGTATCAGGATGTAGCATTTTTCCTCTATCCAGTACCTAGTGTTCCCATGGTGTGACAGGGCTGCTTACTCTTGCCACTGTCCAGAGCATCTCTTGGCTCTATGATCGAAAAGCCCAGGTAAATTATGACTTATGCCAGCTCAGGTGCCTGATGGGAAAAGACTGGTTGCACCTCTTTGTTCTACCCTTCACCAAAACTGCTCTAGGCCCTTGATCTGATGAAACAGCAGTTGATTTGGCTATGCTACCTGATGGTGTGTGTGGATGGGGGAAAGAACAGCTGTGTGTTAGAAGTTAATGTGTTTAATGATAGAGGAATATAGTACAGTGAGGAAAAAGTGGACAAAAGTAGAGAACTGTAGGAAAAGCCCAGGCTGAATCTTTACTCTTTTCTGCATTTAACATTAATAACATTATTAGATTAAAATTCAACTTACGTCCACCAGGAAATCAAAGACACGGGCATGAAGGGCTTTGGCTAGAGCATCTCTGGTGTAGCAGGCTTGTTCCACATTTAGTGTCACATTAATGGACTCTGATTTGCCTCCCCACTTACTGTCCATCTGCCTGCTGGTCAGTTTCTCCTTTAGGCGGTCCTGGTTAATTCCCAAGAGGAAAGCAGGGAAAGCCAAAACTGCAAGAACAATCAGGGTTACTGTTTTTTAGTCTTTCAATCGTAATCCAACACAAAACAAGGAAACCCACAAGTATCTCAAGTAGCAGTCAGCAGAAATAAACTTGCCAGGATGTGGTAAAAAGGGACTTATTGCTCAAAACTTCCTCTAAACCCTCCAAGAAATAATAGTTCAACTCTTTATACTTAAATGCATTGAATTAAGTTGTATCCTCCCCCAGAAAGGTCAGTTTCTCCATCCCAGTTCTTGGAATGTAAAAGCCCACCTAAATCAGAGTTTTCAATACAAATATGTCACTCCTTAGAAAAGATAAAAAGAAAGTATGGAACTGAAGCTGTGAGACATTACATGCAACTGACACCACATTTTTGGTCAAACGTATACAATCTTCCAAATGTAGTGAAGGAAGGTCATGGTTACAAGGTTCCAGTGTCTTTTTTCTTTCCTATCTCCTCTAAGTATGCTCCTCTAAGTATGCTCCCCCAGTACTCCTGGACTCTTTCGGTGTCTTACAAGTGCTGCAGGGTGCGAGTCGTGGGGGGTGGAGGAGCACTTTAATTAGAGTGCCTCTCAGGAGTGTCCCCGGCCCCATTTTGAGGCGTGGCGATGCTGAATACATGTGATGTCGAGGCTGCTGAAGCATGGTAATTATCATGCTCCAGCAGACCTGATTAATTGAGTCTGCTCTGATATGTACTAATTAGCACGTGTCAGAGCAGGTGTCAGGCACATGTGTAGGTGTCCTTTCAACCTGCCTGGGGACTGTGAAGGCAAAATTTCTAAAGCAGCTAATAACTGCATTTATCTCTTCATCTTTCATTGTGGGGCCTGTTTTTGAACCCACGTCACCCCAATAGGATATTAGTCCAGATTACCCTTGAAACCTCCAATGAACTTTCCTGCCATTTGCTTTCTGAGGATGTGTTGGGTGTATTCAAGTTGGCATGGCCTCATGACATTTATTTTGGAGTATTTTAGGAACTAGCTGAAGCAATGTTTAAGATATTAGAAAACTTGGAGAACTAATAGTGGATGGGAGAGGACTGAAGAAGAGCAAACATAGTACTATATTACCTCTAAAACAAAGAAAAAGTAGGACTTAGGGAATTATTAACCAATTAGCCTAATGTCAATGTCTGGGAAGATACTGGAACATATTTAATGAATAATCCATTTATATATGCAATAAAATGATAGCATATCATATCAAACCAATTTAATTCCCACCTTTGACAGAGTTAAAGGCATAATGTGTAAAGAAGCAGTATATGTGATATACCTTGACTTCAGTAAGACACATGATTTTCTCATAGGTGAACTAGGGAAATGTGGTATATATATTACTAAGGTGGGTATGCAACTATTTAGTTGGAAATCCACCTCCAAAGAGTAGTTTTCATCCAACTGGGCAGTAATGTCTCACAGGGGTCAGTTTGGGATCTTGTGGTATTCAAAACTTTCATTAATGTCTTAGATGATGGAATAAGAGTGCCACTTATACAATATGCAGAGAAAAGTCAGCTGGGAGAGGCTGCAAACCTCTTGGAGGACAGGTTTAGCATTCAAAATGATCCTGATAATGTGAACACGTGGTTTAAAATAAAAAAAAAAGATTAAATTCAATGAAGACAAGCACAAAATATTACACTTAGAAAAGAAAAAATAAACCCCCAAATACAAAATGGAGACTATCTGGTGAGGGAGAAGGGCCCAAAAGAAGGATCTGGGAAATGGATCACAAACTGAATGAGTCAACAATGAGATGCCACTGCAAAAAAAGCATATGTCCTTTTGGGATGCACTGACAAGAGTGTTGTATGTAAGACATGAGGCTTCACCACTTCTGTGAAGATTGAAATGATTACCCTTAGCTGAAGTACTCAGTTCATTTTTGGGCACCATACTTGCAGAAATATGTAGAAAAACTGGAAAGAGTCTAGAGGGAGCAGCAAAAAACAGTGTCTGTGAGGAAAAGTGGAAAGAATTTGGGTTTATTTTTCTAGAAAAGAGAAGAAGAATAGGTTAGACAAGGAGTGTGAGGATAATATAGGACCACGTCTTTAAGCCCTTTCTTGGTTCTGATGTAGAAAACCTTATTATAGCCTTGACTTTTAATAGCACTGTAATCTTGTCCTACAGTATATTCATGTACAAGGTTCTTTGCTATTTAGTGGGATGTTGCTAGGCTTGATTATTGATAGATCCTTGTATCCTTGTAATCAAGGCCTCCTGAAGGTGGACCACAGCTGATGGGGCACTCCAGCTGCCTACCACTAATGTAACGTGTTACTGGTGCAACAAGTAGCAAGAGAGGAACAGGACATGCACTAAATGTAGGTCCTATTCCATAGTTACACCACCTCATGACTAACCTGAAGGAGATGTAGTTAAAGATGAGAGCTGTTTACTACACTGCCCAGAACACAAATTAGGCCACCACTTTCACTGCAGAAATCTAGAAGTCACTATGTCCTATCACGTTGTGGGTTTAGTTCACTGAGTCAGAAGTCACCTCAACAAAGAGGTTTCTTTATTCATGCCAACGGAACCCAGACAGCCAGACAGATAGCCAGACAGACTCCTCTTGCAGCTCTCCCTCAAACTCTGCCCACCTCTAGCTATGTGCAACAGTGATTGCTAGAGGGGAACTGAGTAGCAGCCTAACCCTTAAAAGTATACAATCTTCACATGTCTTTCTTGTTCAGTGACTATAGAAAATACGTTGCTGTTTCAACTGCATAACTTTTCTTTGTCTATAATGAAGTATTATATCATAGGTCACCATGTAAAATTTGAAAGTGTTAAGGGTAAAGCGTAGTAAGTGAAAAAATAGATATATTATGATAAATACATCTGAGGCTTCTCTGGGTACAAACATTTAATTGTCTTCTTCAACGTGGTGGATCAAAAGAATCCTACTCTTGGAGCACATTCACGTCATCCTTTTTGTAGACTGTCACAATAAATAGGATTATTTGATCAATCTGCAACAACAAGCACGGTTGTTTTTACAACAAAAAATAAAGTGCTTTCTTTGGAATGGAAAGCAAAGAGTACCCAGCCTCCTCATAATTGGGAAATAGATCACAAACTGAATGATAGAGTAATCATGGACAACAATCTGAGGGTCCAAAGATGGCTGACAAGGCCAATCCAGGATCAATGGGTTCTATTATAACTCAGGCATCTGTTTCCATATGGAGTGGGTGGCCCTGGATTCTTGGTTTGGTTTATGACATGCTGTTTCTGCCACTCCTGCTTTTTCATCTCCTGTTCTCATTGTGAGATTTCAAAGTACTGAGATCCTTGCAGCAGATTTTTCCTCCATTTGAGGTGATATTGATGTCAAGGTTGCATTTTTTTCCAAGCTGGCCTTGAGAACATCCTTGAAGTGCTTTCTCTGCCCTCCTTTTGAGTGTAAACCTTGACTGAGCTGGGTGAAGATTTGTTTTGGGAGTCTGGAATTGGACATCTGGATGATGTGGCTGGCTCAGTGAAATTGATGCTGGATGATCATTGCCTCAATGCTCAGGTGTTTGCTTGAGAGAAGACACTAACGTTCTGGTGCATCTGTCTTCCCACTGAATTTGAAGCATCTTCTGCAGGCAGTGTTGATGGTACTCCTCTAGTGTCTTGAAGCATCTCCTATATGCTGTTCATGTATCAGCTCTGTACAGTAAGGTGGGGATCGTGACTGCTTGATAAACCATGAGCTTGGTTTCAGATTTGATGTCACAATCTTCAAACACTCAGGCTGGAGGGATTCTGTGATTGTCTTTAACTGGGTGTTGCGGGATGGAATTGAGAACTCTCTAGTCAACAGCAGAGTCTCTATTGAGAAGGTCTTCAAAATGTTCCTTACAACAAGTGTTGATGACTCCCCTTTCCTTGATCAGGTCTCCTCCATACTTAGGTCTCAAGGGGGTTGGTCCCTGAGTGCTTGGACTTTGGATGGCTTTGGTGGCACTAAAGAAACCGCTCGTATCATGGATGCCAGTGAGACATTAATCTCTTTCATTTTGTCTTCCCACCATCTGTTCTTTATATCGTGGTCCTCCACTGGACTTTTGCCTTGGCTTGTTGGTGATTCAATTTCTTTTGCTTGGAGTTGGTGTCATTCTGCCAAGCATGAAAGGTCTTGCACTTGTAGCCGGTCCAATTTTTGGATCTCCTGCTCATTCTCATCAAACCAGTCTTGGTGCTTTCCAGTAGAGAATCCAAGGGTCTCATCGCAGGTGCTGATGGTGGTGAACTTGAAGGTATTGCAAGCACTGCTATCATTTTCCCATTGTTGTTGACTGGAATTTGCCAATTTTTTGTTGAGGCTGGTGGAAGAGATCTCACTTGATTGGGTCCTTGGGTCCTGTGATGCTGACCTTCTGTTGGCATTGCTTTTGCTGTAGTCACAATTTGGGAGGCAGTTTGAGTGAAATAACTGAGCAGATGCATCAGTGATTGGTCCAGCAATCATCATATTTTAGCATAGCTCGAGTGATGTAGTCATCTTTGTGATCCCGGGCACAAACGATGGCGTAGTTAACCAAGTGACAATGCTTAGATTGTGGGTGTTGCCATGATGCCTTGTACCTGTTTTTGTAGCGGAACAGAGTGTTGGTGATCGTGTATCGACATTCCGTGCATTTTATCAGGTGGAAGATACTATTGGAGTTAACTTTCCCACTCCTTCCTTGCCTATGGTTCCATTCCAGAGGTTTGAGTCCCATCCAGCTCTAGCATTGAAATCGCCAAGCAGAATAAAACAGTCTTCCTCCAGCACATCATAAAGGACGTGCTCATGGTTGGCATAGAATTTCTCTTTGTTCTTGATAGCAGCATCAAGACTCAGGGAATACATGCTGATGACAGTAGCATATTGGCTCCCTGCCAATTTGAGACAGGTGCTCATTAATTCTGATAGGGAACTTGTTGAGCTGGTTTACGAGTTCATTCTTAATGGCAAAGCCAACTTGGGAAATCAATGTTCTCCTTCCTGTTTACTCTTCCAGAACAGGGTATAGCTACCACCTTGCTCTTTGTGGTGCCCACCTCTCACTTGCCGGGTCTCACTCCATGCAGTGATGCAAGTGTTCTTGCCTGAGTTCTGGAGCCATGACTGCAGTGCAGTGCTCTGGGTTTCATGGTTTCATAGTAGCGAGGGTCAGGAGGGACCTGAACAGATCATCTAGCCTGACCCCCTGCCACAGGCAGGAATGAATGCTGGGTTCACAAGACCCCAGACAGGTGATCATCCAACCTCCTCTTGAATTTGCCCAAGGTAGGGGCGAGGACCACCTCCCTGGGAAGTTGGTTCCAGATTTTGGCCACCCTAACTGTAAAATATTGCCTTCTGATCTCCAACCTAAACCTATTCTCCATCAGCTTATTACCATTGTTCCTCGTCACCCCAGGTGGTGCTGGGGAGAAAAGGGCTCTGCCTATTAGCTGTTGATCCCCCTTGATGAACTTGTAGGCAGCCACCAGGTCCCCCCTCAGCCTCCTCCTGCTGAGGCTGAACAGGTTCAGGTCCTTCAGTCTCTCCTCGTAAGGCCTGTCCTGCTGCCCTCTCACCATTTTCACTATTAGACCTGTCCATGATGGTCCTGATGTTCCAGGTTCCAAAATTGTGTGACTTTGTTGATTTTGGCTACAGTAAAGATGATCCCACTGGACATGGTTATCTAGTCAGGAAAAAGGTAGCTAGACTATGTTTAAGACATCTTTTCTAGCCTCCTCCCCATGTGGGGTAAGCAGAGAGGATCCTAAAGAGAGCTACTCAGTCACAGTTACAGCTGCTGAATTTCACTCCTGCCTTGTCCAAGTGCTAAATGATCCTGTAATGATGATGATACCTGACATTTAATGACCTTCTCGTAACTGCTGCCTCCATGTCAGTTCATGACCAAGAGCTGCTAGGCCTCACAATCCTGCTCCTTTCATCACTAGCTGGTTGTTGAAGGGATTGAAAAATGTGGTGGGGGGTGGGGAGGATTGGAGAAACCATCAACACTTCAGATATAAAGGACCACTGATAGGACACTGATCCTAAAGCCTGATCAAAAGCTGTAATTTCCCCAAGAATTCTGTATTATAAACTAATCAGAAGTTTTTAAAATAACAGCTGTTAAAGTAGTTGCACAAGCTACTTCACCAGTGTGTGCTACGCTAAATGTGAGGAAGTGCAGGAATATTGCTATAGGCTAAGCATAATAACTAAGACATATATATCAGCTTGTCTTTTCTTCCATAGATATGGAAATAGCAGGTGTGGTACACTGAGCAAAATCTGTAGGAACCCAGGACAAGAGGTTGTGGATAAGGAAGTGTTTATAGGGTAGAAATGGAAATACCTACTGGGGTGGCCCAGACCCTAGATGCAGTAGATACTATTTTATACTATCTATGTCCTGAATTTCAGTGTGTTATATAAGTAATACACATTCAATTTAAAAGGCAGAATTTTGAGGATGAGGATAGTCAAGCTAGTATCACACCTTTTCAGGGTCATGACAGGTAAAACAGAGAATCAAATCCTGCTGGTATCTGAACACCGCTGCATTTGAAGGACATTAAGTGCGTCCACCAAACTCTCACTCAAATACACAAAAACATTTTCTTTAGATTACGCTCAAAGTGTAAAATTCTGCTGTCATTAAATAAGTTACTTGGATTGCATGGTGCACAGCAGAAGTCTGAATATGGTCCAGGTTTTTTTTAAGAGCCTCTCAGATCATGAGAAATGATGCACTGTATTTGGATAAGCAGCTTCCGAGTGCAGTTTATTACATCACAACATCTGAGCCTCAACCTGCTGCATCACCATTAATTCTGTAATGGTTTCCAGAGCTACCTACACTCCTCACTCTCCACAGCAGCATAGTTGCCAACTTCTTTGAAGCTGATGTTTCCCAAGTGCAGGATTCCTGCCACTATTTGTAGCACCAGTGTCTGCTCTTCTGCAAAGATCCCAATCACGTTCATTGCATGCTGGTGAAGAAAAAGACATCACGTTTCACATTCTGTAAATAGTTTTTGAGCAAGTCTTTTAAATAACTCAGAATAAAAACAAATGAGTTTAAGATAAAAAAGTGACAGATAGTATATGATTCTACTACCACAGGACAGTTATAGTCTGTCTGGCTTTGGCTGTGTACTTCAGCCAGTCATGAAACAACTGCTCCACAGGAATAATTTTTTAGGATGTGCTGTTAATAAGGAACTTGATTTATAAAAGTCCTACCTGTCACTTCTGCTACATTAACTGATCCTGTAATGATGATGATACCTGACATTTAATGTTTCATACCGGTGGCTTAAAGGTATGCTGCAAGGGTAGATAAATATTACTACACCTTTATACATATTGTAAAACTGAGCATCCAAGGTTTTCTTGACATATCATTGGCTGCACAGGAAGTCAGTAGCAGCTGGAGACAGAACCTTAGAGTCCCCATTTCAAATCCACGCTTCAATCCTTCAGGCCATGATACTTCATATATAGAGTTCTCTTTTTCACTTTTACTTTATAATTGAAGCTCTTCAGTGAGCTATGTTGCCAAAAGATGCCTTCCTATAAATCCCTGATGAAAAGCATGCTCTACAAGGTAACTACCTTAGCAGAATGACCAGAGTGCAATTCAAAAGGCCTATTGTAAATTGACTGTACTCTAGAGTGGTATCCTTAAGCACACTGTGCTATTTCCCCTACAGGGGAAGCAATGCTCCTGCCCTCACATGATGATGCATGCTGACTAATTAGCATGGGCATGTTAGCTGGCACTGTCGTTCAATGCTAATTAGCCTGCCTGTGTCACTATCTGGATATAACATGTCTTCCAGTTTATGAAGCAGCCCACCTTGAGCAGTGCATCATGCTTGAGGATGCCGCTCTGGACCATGTTAAAATTCACCACATAGACATGACCTCAAAGGGTGCCCTTTTAAAAAAGGACAGTTTAAATGAAATGGGTGAGTTTTTATCTACCAGCATTTTCAACTTGAGGCTCTTATTCCAAAATTCTCTTTGTCATCCTTATAGTTATGCCTGTTTGCAAAGGTGTGACAAGCAGAGTTGATGTCCTGGGCAAATCCTGCGGGAAGGTGGGGAGCGCACAGGGAGTCCAAGAGTTGGGGGAAGAGAAGGCAGCCCCCAAGTAAGCTACTCCTCTGCCCTTCCCAGCTGTTGCTCTTAAAGCAGCAGGAGCTGGGGACTGTTTTGGAGTCCCAGCATGGATAAGCCCTGGGGCTGCTCTTTCTGCTGGGGCACAGTCTTCACAGGGGCAAAGCAATTCTGGCAACTCTCCTAACTTGGCACCCAGGGCAGGTGCCGGTCTCGCCCACCCCAAGTTACACTACTGCCTATTTGTCTCCCTCTCTCTCTCTTACACACATACACACACACACACCTCTTTGTTACTCTCTCTCTCTCACACACACACACTACTGCCTCTTTGTCTCTTTCTTAAACACACACACTACTGCCTATTTCTCTCTCTCTCTCTCTCTTTCATGCACACGCACACATCTGCCTATTTGTCTCCCTCACTCTCTCTCTCTCTCTCACACACACACACACACACACACACACACACACACACACTGTACTGATTTTAAAAACATACCAGTGTTTCCTGGAAATCAGATTTGTCATTAATGTCATCTACTTTGTAGGATCCAGAGAGGCTCAGGTAGTAATAGTAGTCCATACTGGTAATGCCCAGGTTGCTTTTTTGCTCTGAGGAGGCACCTTCAATAAGCTGCAAAAGGAAACCACCAGAATCAGATAAAATCTAGCTAAATATCCTGGATCTTTCACATGAAACAGTACCAAAAGAAAAATAGCTCTTAGGAAAAGTCTTGCAGAATGTAACAGAGTTGAAGCCTAGAAGGTTCTATAGAAATGATCTTACATCTGACATAACTTTATAGACTGGCCTTTTTATTTTATTTTTCCAGCATGCTATGGAATCCTAGAGCATAACATGTAATTAATTATAATTATATAGTGGTCTGAATTATAACTGTGGGAAAGTTATGATTTTCTGTAGCATATTTTCTATATGGGAATCCACAGTGAATTACCAAATGAGCCCCAAGAAATACTTTAATGCAGAGAGATATTTTTTTCTGTATTTGGAAAGAGATTCATGCCACTGAGTAAGTCCATATCAAAAAATGTCTTGATGTGTTGTAAAGGCTTCCACCAATAACCAAGTTGCCCTCAAGAATATGCATTCAACAGCATGACTGTATTGAGAGAGACTTTTCAATAAACATGAAAAACTGGAAAACTTTTTTAATAACTGAGAAGGAAACTATGCTTCTAACCTGGTAAAAAATGTGAAAACTCCTCTCTCCAGGATTCCTCATTACTACACGAGATTTTTCCAGCAGGAAGTTGGAGATTTTCCCACCATCTGGTTCTCCACCTGGGCTAAACTGGATTTCAAAGTATTTTCCCTGCAATAAATAATTATAGAGGGTCATGAGTGATTAATAAATTTTAAACTTAAAGCACACACCTGTTGCAGTACAATTCAAGGAAACTAAGTGGGATATTTATTCTGCATGGCTTCAATCTTCTAAGCCTCTAAAAGCTAAAATAGGCCTGGATTCTTAAACAATTAAGCCTTGCCTCTTTTCCATGTGTGTTTACATAGTTTGAAGCTCAGGATAACAATTTTAGACCATATTGGAACAATGATTTTAGGCTAACTGGGGACTAATTTCCTCTGCTGAGTTGGTTGATATATGTTATATGGATTGGAGTAAAGAAATAACGAGTGCCAAATTTACTGCTGCTATGTGAGGGAGCAACTGCAGGCAGTCAATGTATTTATACCCACTCAGACTAATGGTGACTATGCCCTTTTAGTTTCAAATGAGGTAAACCAATAATACTTTTGTGTGGTAGACTGAGGAGCTGCATCAGGAACCATTAAGGCAGCTGAAGAATGAGCTCTTGCATCTCCTGTGCAAAGGGGCAAAAAAGCAATGAAGGAGTAAGAAATCTGTTGTGCTGGTTGCACTGTTAACACAAATAACAGTCTGAGCAAAGGAAATGCACTGGAAACCAACAAGGATTACAATTGTTTTGTAAATTTTTTTTCTGTTGCAGCACATGTCAGCTGCATACTTTATTTTGCTTTATCTCCAAACAGCTGTCAAGATATTAATATTATATGTGGTATATTTTCAGAAAGGATTTAATTTTGAAAAACGTAGGTTATATTCCTTGTTGGTGTAAACAATATCCATTAACACCAATAGTGTGTTCAGCCCTGTATGTGAAATATAATTTTGCTTCTATTACATATTACCCATGCTTACATGTTTGCTCTTCTCAAATATATTTGAAAGGGTTACCTCATTCAAGTCTAACCCTAGAATATAACAACAGGCTATTATTTAGAGTATGTAGTATCACATTTACAATGAAATGCTGAAAATAATTCCTCACTGCTTTTCAGAAAAGATCAGTATCCCTATTGCCTGGCAATGATGTCTAGGAATTGCTTCATCTATTAAAACAAAGCTAGAGCTTATAATTTTACTAACTGAGAAAACATATATACTAATTCTTTCCCACTCATTCTTTCCTGCTTAGGTTGCTAGTGGTCTTGTTTACATATCAAATGCTTATAAATATATTGTCTTATGTCCAATATGTAGAAACAAATGGGCCGCTTTGATCTAGGGGACCTTGAAATATATACCTCTCAATTTATATAAAAACCAGATTTTTCCTTCACAAAGATGCCCAAACCGAACCCACAGATGCTAAGAGGATAAAGCAATCTTTGGGAGAGAAACTTACAAATCTGCTGGAGTTGTTGTTCCGTACGGTCTTCGCATTCCCAAAGGCCTCCAGTAAAGGGTTTGACTGTAGTATAATGTCCTTTACATGCTGAAAATTTTTAAAATAGCAATAAAATATCTATTTCTGCACCCTGGATTAGTCTCAGAAAACTATTATTTCTAAACTTAACATGTATAAGGAGCAGGGAGGCCTGCCAAAAAAGACAGTCCTCTGGGCTGGCCAGGAAATCTACACCATCATATCTGCAATATCTAGGCTTTTCTTTTTTTTTTTCTTCCAGAAAATCATCCCAAATAAACCAGAACGTGAACCCAAACACAAGCATCTTCCTGACCTTTTTCTGTGCCAAGAGCAGCACCATGAAATCAGTCTTTTTCTAGATGGTTTCACAGGATTTTGAATCAGAGGCAGGCATGTGGAAGTTATTCATGCCATTCCAGAGCAGGTGTGGAGAAGCAGGGACTCTGATGCCTCCCTTTCACAGGAGCCAGAAGGATAGAGAGAAATAAGAGCACACCAGGTCAGGGGTGGGCAAAGTCTAGCCCAGGGGCTAGATCGGGTCTGCAGCGGACTCCATTTCTCAGCGGATCCCACCCATGTCACTGCAGCCGGTTTCCATGGAGACCCCAGCAGTGGCAGGGCCGTGACAGTGAGAGGCCAGGGTTTCCATAGAGACTGGCCCCAGCAGCGCTGGCAGGGCACATGGCTGTGCGGGGAGCTGCTCCAGGGTAGGGCTCTTGTGGCAGTGACAGCATGATCCACAGCTGAGGTAGAATTGCTATCCGCTGCCCACACGCCCCAGGCAGCTGATCCCAGCTCTGCCCAGGCTCTGGACCACATTGTCACTGCCACACAGCCCCAGAGCAGCTACCCGCTCAGCCACGCACCCTGCCAGCACTGCTGGGGCCAGTCTCCATGGAAACCCTGGCCCTGCACTGTCATGGCCCTGCCAGCTGCTGGGGACTCCATGGAAACCAGCCAGTGACATGGCAAGGGGCTGCTGGGAAATGGAATCCAGCTGTTGCCTGGATCCACAATTGTGCCCACCCCTGCACCAGGTGGAAAAGCAGACCAGTGCAGGCTTTTGCCTTTCCAGAGCCAGCTTTTCTAAAGCATTATTCCTGGAACCTGGTGGTGGATTCCAGATATTTTTGTATCTATCCTTGGACTTTGTCCCCTTCCTAGAAACTGTCTTCTAAATTCTTAAATTGGGTAAGCGAATTGCTGGGCCTGAAGGGAAGGTAGAACAGACAATCTCATATTTTTACAGATCACTGCCTGCTTCCAGTGGCAGGCTGCTAGATTTAATTAGGTTTAGATCCTGTATGGTGCATCCTATATCCCTGTTTCAAAATGTACACATACCAATACCTTAATTTTTATGAATTATGGACAATATTCTAATCTCAGCAACTCTGTGTTAAATGAAAGAAGATAATTCAGGAATATGCCAAGTGTTACTGAGAAAAGAATCCAGCCCAAAGTGATAGCATTCCTTATCTTTTATTTTTTTTGCCATAAACTTCTTTTCTCAGGGTATGTTCATATTACAACAGTTTGATGGTCACCAAAGCTGTGAGAAAATGTGCTGACCCAGCCAATAGTGTCCTTTTCATCCCACCACATATGCTAATTAATTAGAAGAGGTCACAAAACTGAAAACTACCCTGATAATGGGGTTCGTTTTATCTGCATAAGGATTACAAAGCTTGTATTAATGTGTGAGGGCTTTGGTCTTTTCAAGAATTTGCAGGATTGGGCACCAAGGTTTGGAGGTGAATCAATAAGTGATGAATTTAAACACAGAAAAGAAAAAACTCTGAGACAAACACGGTAAAAATAAATTATCGCCATCTTGATAATCCAGAGGTTGTGGAGGATCAACACACATCTTAGATATTTTTTGTCTCATTTTAAAAATCCACACTTTATATTTTAATTGGTTTGAAGCTTGAATGAGCTGGAATCACAGTCTTTAATAAATAGTGGGCACGTCTACATGTTCATTAATGTGCCATAATCACAGCACATTTAAGTTTTTAGTACCTGTAGTAACAGGTACTAATTTAATGAGCTTTAATTGGCACTACAGTGCAGTAGCACCGGTGCATGCTTTTTTGTGACGCTAATGTACAGTAGACTAATTTCACTGCGCATTAGCACGTTTTTTTGTCTTTAATAAATAGTGGGCACGTCTACATGTTCATTAATGTGCCATAATCACAGCACATTTAAGTTTTTAGTACCTGTAGTAACAGGTACTAATTTAATGAGCTTTAATTGGCACTACAGTGCAGTAGCACCGGTGCATGCTTTTTTGTGACGCTAATGTACAGTAGACTAATTTCACTGCGCATCAGCACGTTTTTTCCCTGCCACACTAATACACAGTAGAATTAGTCTACTGCACATTTAGTATTTCATGTAGCACCTAGTATCTCTCAACTCTTCCTTACCAAATTTTTTGACTTCCTCCAGTAGATTAGATCTTATTTTGTTTGCTGTTATTCTCATTTTCTTCTCATTTGGACAATATGTCTCACTCAGGGTAAATACACTGTAGAGAGAATCCCTAGCTTTGATTTACTAGTTTAGGTGTCAGGAGCAGTGAAGTGGTCACAGCATGGACTTCTGATGCAGCTGACCTGCATCCAGGGTCCTGTACAGGCTTGTACAACCCATTGTGGAGCCCATACTGCCACAGCTTCACTGCTATTGGCACCCAGGCTAGACAGATTAAAGGTAGAGAGGCAGCAGTCCATAGGCTGCACAAAGGCAGCAGTTCATAGCAGTGACTGTGGAAAGGTCATTTACTTTCCTAGGATTAGGGCCAGTTTGTTCAATTTTTGCACAAAGCTAGTGGAAACAGGGTTTGTATTGGGAGGGTTGGATTTCATCCCAGAAGAATGCATTATTCAACATAGCTTATCAGTTTTATCAACTGTGATTTGTAACTACTGAGTTAATTTTGCATTTTGTACAAAGAGCTTACTTAAAATAACTAAACTAATTATTTATAACATGATTGTCTGTTCCAAAACTAACACAATGCATATTTCCTCTGAATTATTTGCTTTGCTACCGAATAACTTTGTGCAATGTTCCTTAGATCATTGTCTCCTAAAACAAAACAGGAAGATCATAGTCAACATCAGCGCTTTCAGTAAGGCATTATGGTATATACATTATAGTAACCAAAAAAAGAGCAGACTGGTAAAAGGTAGCCTACTTACCCAGAATAGCTGCCAGTCAATCAGCTGATTATCTCAAACAACTTAATTAATGGAATTTCAGGGCTAACTCACTGCATACACTTTAATTAATATATTTATGTGGACTGAGCAGTCAGGTCAGTTCAATGCTTTCTAGACCTGAAGGCCCAATTAGTGAAAAAATCACATTTGATCATATTGCTAGATAAGTGCATATGTTTTTGGACTTTAATAAATAAAATGTGGTTACCATAAATAAACTTTTCTCACTACAGTTTAAGATTAGAAATGCTATTAAAAACATTTTTCCCCCAAATTTTTTAATTTAGCATGAAACTTGTGAAGAGAGGCCATTTTAACCTACTGAATTTCTCTTCTGTGAGCTCCCTATCATTGGGGAGGACCACAAGATCCGTGCAGTGGTAGATCTCTCACCCAGCTGAGTTGTGTTCTAGAGTTTAAAAGTCAGGTAATCTCACACTTCCACCACTGGGACAGCAGAGACACTGGTTTCTCTGGCAGAGATCTTCTGTGGATGTTCATGTTGGGACAGGCATGTGGTATTTGTGCTATACAATAAATTTTGACATGATGTCCTTCCTGCAGCTCTACACTCACCTGTACTTTGGGGCCACCTCCTGATACCTTTGAGATGTAACTCATGATATACTTAGCAGCGACAGTCTTTCCAGCACCACTTTCCCCACTAGGAAGAAGAACACATAAGAGGTTTAGACCTAAAAACAGTATGGAAGTCAATAAAATGTTGTGACACTATCATATCCAGTTATACTATAACACTGAGGACCATACTAGATCATACCTGCTAAGGACCATAGCAACGTTAATGAAAGTCTAATAAGGACTAGACCACCGGGCTAAGTACAGTCAAAAAGCCCGAGGCTGAATTGATTCAGTCTTTGCAGGTTAGTTTAAGCTGCAAAGATTGAACCAATAAGCAAATGAACAGACATTCACTTTTGATTCAGGAAAGGTAAGCCACATGCCTGCAGTGCCTCAAGCTAGAAGCTGGGGAGTGCTAGAGCACAGCTCTCCAGCACAGTAGCCAGCAGGGGCTCTGTGTTTGCTTCCTTTTCCTGATGCCCCCAAGGTCTCTGGGGTTTGCAGTTCACAATCACAGAAGTGGGACTCTGCAGGGTTGCTCATCACTTCTTCCTGTTTCCAGGTGCCCCTGGGATTTGTAGTCCACAGTCACAGCCAGAACTAAGTAAGCAGGACTGGATAGCTCCATACTTGGGAGAAGGGAAGTTTAACCCTTCTCCCTGGCCCCTGGCCCCAGCACGGGTTTGCCAGTGTGTGTGTGTGTGTGTGTGTGTGTGTGTGTGTGTGTGTGTGTGTGTGTGTGTGTGGGTGTGGGGGGGGGGAAAGCCAGCCAGTGAGGCCAGTAAGCCAGCCCTCACTGCTCTAGCTAGGGAGCAAAGGGACAGGGCCAGCTCTGCTCTCTGGAGCAGACAGCATAGCCCAGCCCAGGGCTGCAAAATACTAGGATGCTGGGGGACTGCAATTTAACTTGAACCAGGAAGGAGTCTGGGAAAGAAGTTCCATAAACTGGCTTGACTTAAATCGGTTAAGTCCGATACTTATTTCAACCAGGTTTATCTTAAACCAGTTTAAGCCATTTTGAAACTGGTTTATGTGCATTGAGCTTCTGTTCTGTTACAGGTTTAAACCAGTTTTTGATTTCTTAAACCAGTTTATGTGTAACTTCTGTCCTTAGCCCTGGAGTTAGTCTCAAAACTAAAACATGAAAATAGATGTGACTGAAATAAAAAAAGTGAAGTGTCAGTCCTACTGAGAGGCTTTCCAGTTTAAGCATAATTTTTTTTCTTTGATACACTGGTAGAAATCTAGAATCGCTGGTGAAGACTACTGTAAAACTGGAGAAGTTCACATTTACACTGGCATAATTAAGGTTTATCATATTTAACTATAATAATGAACTCAGGTAAAGTGGTAACAGAGAATGAGAATATGACATAATATTCTCATGTGCTAGTTAGGTATGTTTATACAGACATGAAATCTCTGTCCTTACAAAAGGGAAAGTTCATAACTTGAGAATTATAAATACACTTAGGTTCTTTGAAAAATCAGCCTAAGGCCTAGGACCCTAGGGTGCCTATACACAACCTGGGAGGCTGCTCCAATGCGCTGTAATTAAGTGCTTCGGAGCAGACTCGATTAATCAAGTCTACTGTGCTCCAGGCAGCCTCCACATCTTGTGCATCAGCATCCCTGCACTTCAAATGGCAGCAGGGGTGCTTTACCTAAAGCTAGTTCAACAAGCTTTAGTTAAAGCACCTCTGTTGCCATTTTGAAGCATGGGAACACTGATGCACAAGACTTTCTGGGTGCTTTAATTAGAGCAGCTTTTGAAGCCTTCCTCCCTACTAATAAAAGCCTCCTTTCCCCCTTCCCTGCCCCCCACAACTCCCAGAGCATGTGTAAAAACACCCCTAGTTCCCAGTGAATGCTAGTATTTGGTCTTCTACCGCCCTTAGGCTTCCTTGAAAATGTATGTTTTTCATTTTAAACTATCTACCTACAGTTGGTGCAGCAATCTTTTGTTTTGGGTGTTCCTGAATGAAATAATGAGATTTTATTAATCACATCCTGTATGACAGAGAACTACCTTCCTGTTCTTAGGCCTCTTGACACTGGGTATGAGAAGTGTTGATATTCCACACCAACTTTTCACAATTCCTTCCTTCCTTCCTTTAAAATAGTTCTTTTCAATGAGGACATTAGAATATATGCTGTAACATAACAGCCAGGGGAAAACTATAAGACTCCTCAAGGAAATATACAGTGCTGAATGAAAATGAGATAAATGATACTACATGAAGGTTTACATCTGAAAATCAGCTTAATTTCAATTAAATATTTTCTGATTAACTACCTTTCATTCAAGGCATATCAATCCTTGTATTTCTTGAGTTATCCATGACCAAGGGTGACCAACCTGTGCTATGAATACCACAAGTGGTATGGGGAGTCTCTGTGTGTGGCATGTGGCAGATCTGCAGCACAACAGCAGATAGGGCAGGGAGAAGAAAGCAGAGCAGGAGATCAGGGAGGGGACACAGGGCAGGAGGCAGAATGCAAAGGAAGAGATTGGGCAGGGAGGCAAGGAGTAGGGAGCAAAAAGCAGAGCAGCAGATTGGGTAGAAGAAGGGTATCAGAGTGGCACTCAGAAAGGGTGTGGGCCAAATTTGTGGTGTTCCTGCCAAAACAGTTGGCCCCCACTGACTTAGATCATTGAAGAAATAAAACAGGCCCACTCAAATGTTTATCACAAATCATAATAGTATTTTGAAATCCTTATCTTTGTGTAGGAAAGTCTCCATAATCTTCAAACTCTGAATAAATTTAAGAAGTTTTAATCCCAGGGTTACACCATATTACTAGATGTAAATCAACTCCATGTCCTTTCTTGCCCAAATCCTGCTCTACTCATGGCCTTGTCGTAGTGGGGAAGAGACTTCCTGGGTGATGCCAAAGCAGAAATGATGAATAAATTTCCATATGCTCTGACTTCTATCAAGTACCCAAAACCCAGAATTAAAACCTCGCAAAATTTTTGCACTTCCAGATGGTTAAGAAATTCTGGTGAAAAACTTTTCACTAATTTGACTATGTTTGCTTCTTATCCTGACTATGAAGCACAGATCAGCCATAAAATATAACTCTTGTAAAGCTGGCTAAACCTTTTTGAATCTCTCAAAAATGTGTTCTGAGTTTACATCACCTCTGAGTAAATGCTGGGGTCAGTTCCTTCACTATTTAACTGCTTCATCTATCCTTAATCAGCATGCAGAAGAGAGTGCAGCCTTTCATGTTAGCCCCTGAAAATGCATCCTGGAACAATGTAAGTTCTGTTCACAGTAACAGGTTGGGTAATCTCAAGTGGATGGTGAACTGTGTTTGCAGTCCATATCAACAGACAAGTCTGAGAGCTAAAAATAACAAAGGCACAGTCCTTCAAAGCAGTCTGGCCAGAGTATGGGCTCCACAACTGCAAATTTTAGAAATAGGAAGGATACAACCTCCACCAGATTCTTGATCCAATGTCTCTTGTAAAAAACAAAACAAGAACAAATAAACAAAAAGAATATAACAATAGTAGACACACACACCCAACCCTGAATATGCCCATGCTCCTTCAAAAAATAAAAATAAAAACCTAAACAAAGTAAAAAAATCTGAGAGAAGAGATATATATTTTGATTCCTGATTTCACGCTGGAAATAATAGAAATAGAAAGCCATGTTTCTAGTAAATATTTTCAACGTGAATAAAACTTGCAAGAATCAATATGTGGAAAATTAACATAACGGTAGCAAAATCTAAGGAGAAAAATTACACCTACAGAAACTTATAGGCATTCAAGTATTCATACCATTTCAAAAACTAGCAGATTTGCTGTATTTTCCTGAATCCAAGGTGACTTTGAATTCAAAATGACCCACAGGAATTGGAAAATGTGTAAACTCCTTATTATTTTCCACATATAAAATGTAATTATTGGAGGGTCATCTAGCATTTATGCCCTGCCCCCCCTCCCCCATTGTCAGCAATTCCTCAGTTTGGAAATGAGTTCTACCATGGCTCACTGATGGTCTTGAGATGATTTAAAAGTCCAGTCCTTGAGTCACTGATCCATCCACAAAAGTTGCAAATCTTTCTGCAGGAGACAGTAAGCTGCAGGCTGGGATTCCTCCCCTCTTCTTTTCTCAGCTCTCCTCTGTATTGAGGGCAAGACGCTTAAGCTTGAAATGGGTTGACTCTTCACTGAGGTTGTGATGCCATTGCAATTGGTCTGCAGCCAGCTTTTAATGTCAGCATCCATTTTCTTGAGGTAGGCCTTCAGCGTGTCCTTGTAGCATTTCTTCCTGGCACCACATCCTCTCAGGCCATTACTAAGCTGGGAGTAGAGCACACTAAGCTGGGAGTCAAGAGTCAGGCATCCACACACAATGTGTGACCCAGTAAAGTTGGTGCTTGAGGATCTCTGACTCAATGCTGAAAACACTGGACTCAGCAAGGATGCTGGTGGCATTATTGCAGTGATCTTCTCATGTGATGTGGAGGATTTTCTAGGTGTATTGTCTGTGATGCCTCGACAGGCTCTTCAGCTGGCAACAGTAAGCCACCCATGTTTCACATCTGTAGATGAAGGTGGGGGTGATGACTTCATTGTAGACCTGAATCTTGGTGT
Source organism: Alligator sinensis (assembly GCF_000455745.1). NCBI lineage: Eukaryota > Metazoa > Chordata > Crocodylia > Alligatoridae > Alligator > Alligator sinensis. Next base: position 2,383,786 of record NW_005842038.1, on the reverse strand, counting down.
CCTTCCAGAGATTGTGATGAATAAAGACATACCAAAAGCAATTTTCCAAAGGAGGCACTTGTTGTACTAGTTCCTGTGCTGGATCTCCTCATCAATGGTCACTCTCTGAGAGAAGTGGCTGCCAAGATAGGGGAAGTATTCAACTACCACCAGGATCTTTCTCTGGGGTGGGTGTCACATTCATGGTCCAAGGTAGGCTGATAGAGCACTTTAGTTTTCTCAATGCTGAGAGAGAGGCCCAAAGTTTGGTAGGTTTCTCCAGAAACATCCAGAGCAGTCTGGAGGTTTTCCTCAGCATGTGCAAGGATGGTGCAGGCATCAGCATATTGAAGGTCAAGGATGGCTGTTATGAGTACTTTGGTTTTTGAGCAAAAATGTCCCAGATTGAAAAGTCCTCCATCCATTCAGTATTCAATATCAATTCCAGAAGGAAGCCAGTCCTTAATGAGAATCAAGATGACTATCAAAAAATGGAGAACAGAGTTAGAGCAATGACACATCCTTGCTTGACCCCAGTACAGATGACAAATGGATCTGTTTCCAAAAGAATATAAAGAATGATCCTGTCATGGAGAAGCCTCAGAACCTGATGTACTTTTCAGGACGTCCAAGTCTGGCCAGCACTTCCCACAAGGCTGCACAATTGATGGAATCAAAGGCCTTCAGAAAGTCAAAGAGTATGTCATTGGATGGTCTAAAACCACACTGAATTTCTGGCAGGACTTCCTCAGCAAGAGATAGAAGCCAGTTCAGGAGAATGAAGGTGAGGATTTTCCCTGCTGTGGAAAGCAAGGCAAAACCTCAATAGTTCCCACACACAGACAGATCTCCTCTCTTGAAGATGCTTATGACGTTGACATTCCTCAGGTCCCCAAGGTCTCTTTGTTGTCCCAAATTTGAAGAACAAACTCATGGAGTCTCAGTACCAGTTCCTCATAACCAGCCTTGTAGATTTCAGCAGGTATGTCATCCAGTCCAGTAGCCTCATTGTTCTTGGTTTCCTTGATGGCATTCCAGATTTCTAGAATAGAAGAGTTGGTGAGGGATCCCCTTTCAGGGTGCTGGGGGGTGGACAAAATGGTGGTATCCATCACAGTCAACCTACAGTTCAAAAGTGCCTCACAGTGCTCTATTTAGCTTGGATAGATTCATTGTCTTTGAGAAGTGCCAAGCCATCCTGCGATCTCAGGAAAGTAGGACCATCGGAAGTTGGGCCGTAGATGGCTTTCGTTGCCTGGAAAAAGCTATGCATGTCATGTTTGTCAACTCAAAGCTGGATTGCTTAGGCTTTATCTTGCTACCCCTTATTTTTGATTTCTCAGATCCACCTTTGAGCTTTGGCTATGAGCTGATACATCTCCTTCTGCTGAGATGAGGTGTCATCTTGCCAAGCAAAACGAGCTCTTCTCTTCCAGTCAAGAAGGGTTTGAATCTTGGCGTTGCACTCGTTGAACCAGTCTTGGTGTTGACAGGTAGTATAATTAATGGATTCAGCACATGCCATATGGACAGCAGCTTTAAACCTCTTCCAGAGTTCCTCAATGTTGCCTTAATTTGTGGACAGGGCAGAGAGCTTTTCATGGAGACACTATTAGAGATCCTTACAGACCTTTGGGTCTTGAAGAGATTTAGTGTTGAGTCCTTCAGATTGCTTTGGGCCGTGTTTCAGAGCAAGCTGGATGCTCATAATGGATGTGACAAGATGGTGATCCATCCAGCAGTCACTGATTCCTTGCATAAGCTCACATGATATGGGTATCCATTCAGTCACAGGTTCTAATGATAACATAGTCAAGGAGGTGCCAGTGCTTAAAGTGAGGATGTCTCAAGATGGTCTTGTTTGTCACTTTGTCTGAAGATGGTGTTCATGACAAGACCATACTCCATGGATTTGCTCAGGAGAAGGATGCTGTTGGAGTTGGCTTTCCTACTCCTTCCTTCCCAATGATGCCATTCCAGAGTTCCAGGTCATGTCCAACTCTGGTGTTAAACTCACGAAGAATAATGATCTTGTCCTTCTTGTGAGTATTAGTCAACACATGGTCAAGGTTGGAGTAGAATTGTTCTTTGACATCAGCAGCAGCATCAAGCATTGGGATATACGCACCAACAACAGTGGCATACTGGTTATTGCACAGCTTAAAACAGAAAGTCATAAGACTTTTGTTAATACCTACTGAGAGCTGTGTAAACTGACTGACAAGCTGATTCTTGAGGGCCAGGCCAACACCATGAATGCATCTGTTCTGGGCTGGTTTCCCCTTCCAGAGGAAGGTGTAGCCTTCACACTCTTCCATCAGCTGACCCTCATCAAGTTGCTTGATGGCAGAAGGCAAGCAGTGGTAGGTGTATAATTGGTGAGGGGGCAGGGGGTGGAGGAGCCAAGAGGCCTGGCTCCCCTGTACCTGGATGCCATGTCACTTGCCCCCACTCTTTGCCTACATGCCCCAGGGCCTGCCTCCCCATGGCTCCTACATGCCATGGTGCCTGCCTATTTTCCCCCATCCCTGACTGGGACTTACTTTCATCATGGCTTCAGCTCTGGTCCTGCTCCAGCCAGGTGCATGGTAGCTCTAGCTTCTGCCCAGCCATGCAGAAGTGGCTGCAGTGGCAGCAGTCCCAGCCCCAGCCCCAGCCCCAGCCCCAGCCCTGGGATCAGTTGGGGCTGTATCTGGGGCTGCAGCTGCCACAACCACCATCACTACTGCCTCATCAGGCAAGAGCTAGAGCTCCCCTGTGCTTTGTGCCCCAGGCTGGAGTGGGGCTTGAGCCAGAGCTGTGACTGAGGGTACACGGCAGCAGAGGCATGGGCAGAGAAAATGCGGGGTAGATGGGTGGGGCAGAGGCTGCACAGGGCAGGTGGCAGGGTTGGGGACAGCAGCTGCAGCTACGACCCTGGGCCTGGGGCAGGGCCAGAACTAGAGCTGCAGCACCACCCTGTGCTTGTGCCTTGTACTTTAAGCCAAGATGAAGCTTATCCCCCATTCAACATGGTCTTGAGTACATGGTGGGGCATGGGGGAAAAAACCTTCACTTTGGATTCGAGTAAATACTGCACTTAACGACATCAGCATCTCTAACAGTAGCAGAAGACCTGTTTCCAAACTGCTCAAATATTAGTCATATCTCTGTTAAAGCATGCTGTTACGTAAAGGGATAAATGTTTATATGCTTGAAATGCTTCCTCCCATACTGAGGATTCAATATGAGCTAATATGAGACACATCCTTCCCCTACCCACTGCATGCTTTGTGATGCTCTGTAAGTGTGCAGAACAACCAGAAAGTTAACCAAAAACCAAAGATTAGAGAACTCCCTTAGTATAAAGAACTTTTCCCTCATGCCCTCATCTAGTACAGAGTATATATTACTGCCAGAGAATTGTGACACTGGTAATTCCCATTTACCAGAATGGCCTTTAAGGATTATTGCTGTACCAACAATTTAGTTCTCATGCTGAGGCTGAAATAAAGAGCAGGATTTGGCTAAACCGAAGTGTTTTTGTTGGAACAGAGGGCAGGATTGGATTCATGGCAATTCTGCAACAGGACTGCTTGTGCCAGCAGACAGCCTCCATTTTTACTGTGCTGAGGAAAATGGGTGCGATTCTCTTTAAACTTGGCCTGAGTTGCGTTTCAGCATTTTCATCCTTGGAACTGTTTGTGTCTGAAGACAGAGAAACTCTTAAGCATCAGGTAATAGACTGAAAGAGGAAAACCAAGGTCTGCAAGTCTGAAATAACTCTATCTTAGGGGCAAGGATGGTGATATCCTATTTCCTTTGTATAGCATCTTCACAGCTACATAGGTCCTTATTTCTACTATAAGTAAACAATAAGAAGAAGCAATAAGAAGAGGCACCAATCTATTTAGGATTTAGATAATTTGGGAACCTAAAATGGAGGCGTTAGCTAAGCAAGAGAGAGAAAAACAGTGTGCATAGATTAGCTGCGTTTCAGAAACTAAACATATGAGAAAAACTGAAGCTGTTTTGTAACAAGGTCATGTCATACTGTCAGCAAGAGCTAAAGTGTACACAGGCCCATACTGCATCTCACTCTTCAAAGATGACCAAATTCAATATGAGAGAAAACAGAAGGCCTTTCTGAAGTGGCACCCTAAAATCAACCGTAAGTCACACTTTCATTTATAAGAAGCGTTGTTTTGCCTTTGAAAGAATCAACAATGACCTAGAAATGCTGTTTTCTTCCTGCTATGCTCATTGGGATGCTTGAACATCAGAGTCTGGCCCACTAGCAACCGATGATTTTCAAAGATACTTTCTGAGTAAAGTAAATAAGATCTATGTTTAACCACAGCAGTTCATTATAACAGATGGAATTTTAAAAGGATGGTAAAGCTGGGCAGCGCCATCCAAAATCTGGTAGAATTTGGGAGCATTATTTATTTAAGTTTCTTTGAGAATCCTAGCCAACATAAGTAGGCAGGTACATTCCCTTTAAATGAGGAAGTATGTAAACTAATTCCTATAGGCACTGTTCTAGCTAATCTATGTTTTCTCATTTGTGGCACATGTTGCAAGACCAACCTGTAGTGGTCTTATGTTATGCAATATATGGAACATAAACATTAAGACAAACAACACAACCTTTATTAAAATTAACCCCAATTAAAATTGGCTTATAAAATGTTTCAAACAAAAGCTTTTTTCACTGCATAAATCATCCTTTTGTTCAAACCATGTATGGCTTGTATCATATATTTTAAAACAAATGCCATAGCAAGTGATCTGAAGGATCGTAGAAACAAGTAACATGGGAGTGACACAACATTTTTGTGACTTTGGCTCACTGGCTGTCTTCTACATTTTGCTTTAGATTATGCATGCACATTTTTTCTGGTTTTATAGTTTTTATTGATCAAAAACTGGTAAATTGCCCAAATTAACTAGAACCAAAATAGAGTAATGGTACATTATTTATACACTGCAATAATTTTATCTGCTGCACTTCTTATTGGGATAGTATCTTGCCTTCTCCTGAGTAAAGCACAAAAGTAGTCAACTGCCTCTAGGGAAATGTGGTAATTCCAGCAAATGATTACACATGCAGTAGTTTTTCCACAGACGCCTATCTGCTTTGTTGCTTTTTCCATGATTTAAGACTATACAAAAGTCATTTTCAAACATTGTCCCTTTATGCATAATAGAACTGCACAATTCGTAAATATGGGGAATATGGCGATAATTAATTAAGGTGATAAGAGAAACATAAAATATTAATATAGTTCATTTAAGACGATCTCACATTAGAAAAGGAAATATTTTGCTATTATGAAAACTGGAACATGTACTATGGAAAATAAACTGCTTGTGGCACTGATAATTATGTTTCAGCCTGAAGTCTTTACTTCTTGAAAATCCAAAATACTTGTTTAATCATGAAAAATGCTTTAAAGTTGCTTATACTTCATTAAAAGTCTTCATATATTTTTCAGGGATACTTGCTACTTTGAAAGTGTGTCAAACTGTGCCCCAAAATCACTCAATATTTCACTGAAATCAGAATCTTTTTCCTGGCATTTTAAGTTTTATTTCCATTTCTTCATTGTTGAGAGGAAGAGTGATCTAGTGATTACAACATGGAGCTGGGTATCAAGGCTGAGCTCCGTTCCCTTCTTTGGCACCAATTTACTGTGACTTTAGGGAAATTGTTTAACTCTGTGCATCAGTTTCTTCATCTGTAGGATGAGAGGGGTAATACCTGCATCATCAGGATATTATGGAGATTTATTAAATAAATCTTTATACAGCACTTTTACATTTGTCAACAAAGGGCACTCCAGCTGTTTGGAGAAGCTGCCTAACATTTTCTACTATGTATCTCTTTAGTGTTGTTGAAAGGAGTTGACCTTAGTACAAATACCTTTCCCTCTTTTCTTGATGGCTTCTGCTTGTTCCCAATAAATTAGACTTTTGTGGGAAAACCACTTCCTAATGAGCTATAATAAAAAAGGCTCAGTCACGTCTCTAGCTAGATTCTGTGCTGTAGAAAGTTTAGCAAAACCAGTCATTTTGCATGAAGAGGCTTTTGTCATGTGGCAAGGATAGGATTTCTACTGAAGTGAGTTAATGATGGTAAAGCTGTTGTATCAACTTAAGGTCAAGATATAGGATATGTAAACTTCCTGTAGATAAAAAATTAATAGATGCAGCTCAAAAGTCCACCACTATGAAAAACAGGAATAGGGACTTTAATTGAGATTGTCTACATAGCATACTGAAATAACTTAAGGAGATGGGTGTATCGGTGGGGTGGTGCAGCAGGCTGTGTGCTGCATGCGCAGCGAGCTCTCTTGAGTTCACAAGCATGTCAGTGCTGACTCCTAGAGCTCCACACGTGCTCTGAGCTCGCAAGCTGGTCAATTCAGGGTCTGGCCAGAGCCCATACTTCATGTAGCTTCAGAATCCAGTGGATGACGGGTGCTTGTGTTCATCCTTCCCTTCTTGCCCACTCCCCCAGAATTCAGCAGCAGGGGAAAAGTGGGGATGAGCGTCAGTGGAGCTCACCTCTGGGATTCTGGAGCTGGGTGAAAGCAGGGGCTGAGCACTGCTTCTGCTGCCCATCCCCTCTTTTCCCCTGGTGCTGGAGAAAAGAAAGGGGAGGGCAAATGTCAGCAATACTCACCCTCCTGGGCTCCAGAGCCATGCAAAAACAGAGTCTCTGGGCAGACCCTTTGGCAACCAGCTAATAGGCTCAGAGCTCTCTGAGCTCACTTGGCATCCAAGATTGCAACGAGGGGGTGCAGTCACACCCCCTCTGGCTGCGTAGAGCATCCTAAATCCATCTGTACTTGTGAAAGAGGTCACAGAGCTTATAAGGGGAAGCAAAGCCTTCTCTTTTACAGAATCATACTGCTTTAAGAAAGATCTGAAGGAACCATTTTTATTATTATACAAAGTAGGAAACTAGTAATCATAATGGCCAGTGTCATAATCACATAATCACAAGATAATGAATGTCCAGAGGTAACTGAAACCTCATCAAAAAAAGACTCAAAACAATTCCTCATAATTAAAACACTAGGTTAAATTAATCATTTCTAGCAGTTTTTAAGTATCTATTGAAAGGCAGCCATTTTGGGGAGTTGGGAAAGTGGGAACTCTTCAGAAGTCCACTAGAGTTTGATTCAGAAGCCAGGTGCAATAATACTGGATACAGGGGTGTAGGTTGTAGCCGTGTTGGTCTAAGGACATAGGTAGACAAGGTTCTTTGGGTGAATCTGATATCTTTTATTAGACCAACCCAAATAGTTGGAAAACAATTAAGCAAGCTTTCAGGTTCAAAAACCCTTTGTCAGGCTAAGGAAGTTCCAGCAGCTGATGTGTTCTCTTCCTGAATGTAAAGAAAAGTAAAGAAGCCAGAGGCTGGGCTGGGATGCATACAAGACAGGGAGTCAGTGAAAATGTAGATTGAGGAGTCAATGTGTGAGAGAGAGGCTACGTTGGTCTAATAAAAGATATCAGATTCACCCAAAGAACCTTGTGTGCCATAATATTGGATATGCACAAATAAAGTAAATAGAAATACACTTAGTAATACACTGAATGTTTCCTAAACTGTATATCCAATTCGTTCAGGCTGCCTTGTCCTCTGTGCGCAGGAATAAGTGCATGTATGATAGATCTGTTTCCTGTGAATTTCAGATACTGGTACAAATAACCGAAGGTGTTAAATACCCATACTGTTGAATCAACAGATTTCCAAGGACGACTGGAATAAAGGATTTCTTTGTGAGCATTATTTGCTTGGCTTATGCAACTCAGAAACTGCCTCCCAGCATTGAATTAATATTCCATATTAAAGTATTCAAATACATTCAAATATTCTGATTTGTGAAAATTTGGTTTAACAGGATTTTCATGTTTAAAGTGGGCAAATTATAGTGACATTCTGCTCAGGTTGGTACTTTGTGTTTCCCTAGAAAAGAAAGGACAGGTGATCGGGCAGTAATGAGAGCTGCACAAAACATTCCCTTCTTCCTTGCACCTGCACACCCACTGAGCACCTGCATTTTGACCAGGCAGAATAACCTAATTGTGTTTATATTGTTCACAATCATTCATAATAGCTCAAGGTGACACATGGGCATATGACAGTCTCCATAGACACACATGCTTTAAATATTCCACTAATAATACAAGCTTGTTTGGCCCTGGGAATAAAAAATATAATTTTCTTCCTAGATGCAAAAGACAGCCTCCACTCCTCTACCTGGCTAGCTGGTCAGAGAACTGTGTTTTCTTGCTTTGCTTTGCGTTCTCAGATAATACTTTGCCACTCTGAATGGAATGAACTATATTCAGATAGTCTCATAACATTAGGCATTCTGGATTTAAATCTGTTCATGCTTAACATATGAACTTTTGTGTGTGAGAGCTAGAGGAGGCGATTGGAGGATCTTAGAACTAAAGATGGATGTGCCTCAAAAAGCCTGTGTTTCATCAATGATCTAGAATTTAACTGTGCACAGCAAAGAATCTCAGGCTTTGCCTCTTTCATCTAGTAGAGACTACAAAAAGGGATAGGAAAAGCTGAGTCTAAATATCAAAATGTCAATATTCTTGCAGACTATTTTTTCATCGTCTGAAATTCATCTTTTATATGCTGGTGAGGCATACACAGCCAAAGAGTCTAGCCCTACCAACTGATGCCAATATCAAACTTTGCATTGTATTATTATTTATAGCATCTGACTGGAGCCTGGCAGTGCTAGCCTCTATGCACATCACACATGGTCTCTGCCTGGAAAAGCTATTGATCACAATGGGATATGAGTCGGGTCAAAATGCTGACATGTTTTCCCTTCTTCTTCTTCAACTCATCTCTCCAAAAGATTACCTATCACCATGGAAAAAAAACAAACAAAACAAAACTGTGGGTTTGCTTCTGTATTAGTTTGCACTACTTTTACATCATTTTAACTTTTTTCACATCACTGAAGTTATTCCATATTTAAATTGGTATAAATAACAGGAGAATCAATTCTGCATCCTGTAGTATGCTATAACTGCAACAATGTTAAGTAGAGATGGTCAGAAAAGTATGGATGAAGCATTTGTTTTTGCCAAAAAATGAGGCATATTTTAGCTGGGTTCAATGAACTTCTGCTGCGCTTGAGACAGGGAGCCCCAGCCTGCATTTTAATGGGAAAGTGATGCTGAAAGCTCTGAGCATTAGGGCAGATATAACTGTCAAGTGTGCTCTGAAACCAGGCAGTTTGGGAACCCCCTGCAATTGTTCAGTTGTAAGACTGTTTTTTGTAAAAAATAAATACAGCCGGTGTAAACAGGGAAGCTGACAAGACAGACAATTTCGCTGAGCAGGTGAAGGATCTGGAAATGTTCTGGTTTACTAGAAATGTTGAAAACATTGGTCCAAACCCTGCTTTTTGGCCAGCTCTAATCATTAAAAGCTCTGGCATCACAGTGAGAGGAACTGTGAGAGTAATTCAAGCCAAAATACATGGACTTTGATCAATTCATATTTTAAGGCTAAAATATCAAACTGAGCTAAAATCAAAAGTATGATTTAATTCTCAGTTCTTAAAAATCTAACAATTCAGCAATTTAGCATACACAACCATCTCCAAAATCAAACACCAACATGAAAAACATCTGTAAACCTAGTCTCCTTGTTTTCCGGTATTCAGCTCACAAAAATACTCCTAGGACAAATAAACATGCAGCATGGAAGAGAAACCTCTTGTAAATAAGGCCAATAATGAAAACATGATTTTCTTCTGCTGATATCTTTCAAATGTATCAAGCACAATGCAGGAAGAGTGTTATAGGGTTACAAACACATTTCAGGGAACACAAACCACTGTTCAGGTACACAATAGGCGAGGATTTCGAGAGATCTCATTTCTCCAACTCCTTTCCTCCCCCCCTTCAAAGCACTCATATTTCCAGATCTAGTTACCTAAATATCTGGCCACACTGTCAAAAAAGGCAGCACACAGTGTATTAAATAGGGTGACCATATTATTTCTAAGGAAATCTGGGACACTGTCTCCCCAACCCCCCAGTCAGCAGCGCTGCTGCAGGAAGAAGCAGACAGGCGGGGATGTGGGGTGTAGTCCAGCCAGGAAGAAGCAGACAGGCGGGGATGTGGGGGGTAGTCCCCCAGGGAGTGGAGCAGCATGGAACAGTAGGCAGGCAGGCAGGCACCGGTGCTGCTGCTGCTGTGCAGGCCCAAGGTAGGCAGAGTAGAGCAGTGCCCAGTCCAGCCAAGTCCTCTACCACCCCCACCAGCTGCTACTTAGGAGGAGCCAGGCCAGGCACGTGCAGGTGGCAGCAGAGGTGCCTGCCCGCCTGCCTGCCCCGGTGTGATGGACTACACCCTGTGCCCCTGCCCACCTGCCTCTGCTCTGCCTGCAGCAGCCAGTTCTAGGACTTCTGTTCCAATTTTCACCAACTGGCTGGAACGGCCTAGGAAATCCATGACTGTCCTGGCCAACCTAGGACGTATAGTCACTCTAATAAAACATGTTTTAAAACCTGGTTCTTATTTAGGCACCAAAAAGAGAATGAAACACTTGTGAAAATCTGTTCCATGGAATTCAGCTCATAGGTTCACAATTCAGCATAGCGCCTTTGCGTGCACAAAACAGATCAGATCCAGGATTGTTTATGAAACATTGGACCTGCTTAGCCCCAGCTCTGGTTTTGAAGTAAAAAGCCTAAAACAAAAACAATTCATATTTTACCCCTTTCTAGCCTGTCAAAATTCAATGACAGGGACAGATTACTTGAGTATGACTACAGTTTATCAAAATTTGCCAAAAAAAAGAAAGCTTGAGAGCACTGGAAGTCTAAGCTGTGACAATGTCTTTGCAAATACATTTCTTACATATGCAAAGACAGTGTCTTTGCAAATACATTTCTTCCAAGGAGCTAATGATGCCAACAGGTGTACCCAAAGATCTCTTCCACTGTGAGATGTTACCCAGGAAGCTCTGCCAGGACTACTAGGCACAGTTCCAAACAAATACCACAGTGAGTATAAGGGTTGCTGGTTGTAGCCATGTTGGTCTAAGGACACAAGCAGACAAGTTTCTTTGAGCAGATGTAATATCTTTTATTAGACCAACTAAATAGTTGTAAAATTGTTCTTTGCAAGCTTTCAGGCACAAACACCTTTCTTCAAGCAATAGGGAGAGTCTGGTGCTGTTTTGTGTGCTCTCCTGGGTAGAATAGAAGCCAATATGCAAAATTCAGATCTGTGAAAATGCAAATGCATGCCAGTGAGGATCAGAGAGAATAGGAAAATTCTCTAATTCCCTCTCCCATTCCCTCTGATCCTCACTGCCACAATCCCAGGCACATGAAAACAGCCCTTGAAGTTTTTCTATATGACAATGGGGAAAAATGACTTCTCTCCAAAAGGTACAGTGAGCAGAATCAATTAACCTGCGGTCCCCACTACCTGCACACAGCTATTGTTTAGCATGCAATAGCACATCCAAGAATGCGACCAAGCTAAGGCATGTTTCTGGGAAGCAGGTTTCCAAAATATTTTTAACCTGTGAATTTCATGACAAAATACAAAAAAAAAAGCTAGCTAATGACTTTTCAGTAAACTCCCTCAGTGTGCTATTCATGTGAAATAGTGGGGAGAATAAAAGTTATTTAAATGACTTTATAATCACCTTCCTCCCTGCTCCCCATTTCCCTAACCTCCCCTTCTGGGATCACTGACTACATGTACAGACAATTCTTGCAGGAGAAGCATACATATATTTGACTATAAAAAGAATGCAGAAATAACTCATAAAACCCCCATGTTCATGTCATGTTGACAAAATGGTGAGCCAGCTGCCAGCCTATCAATGTGGTTTGTGGTAGTGTATTAAATGTAGTAGACGTAACATTATCTAGAGTGGTTTCTTTTTTAGGTATATTCTTTTATATAATTATGTTCTTCAGAGCAGATTTACATTTAGATTTAGCAAAGGGATCCTTACCAAGAAATCTGAGTAAAAGGGAACGTGGATCTTGTTAAACTTAAAATAGACGTTATGTTGCAAAACAAAAATTAGGCTCCAAAAGGTGTTTCATTATAGTACAAACCCCTGAAATTCTCAATTAGTTTTCATTGACACAGGTTTTTATTATTACAACTAAAAGTAAACTTCTGAATTCCTTGCAGATGAAAGAACACAAAAGCAATGAAAAGGAAAGGAGTATACTCTCAACGGGTTTACAGAATTCAACTTTAGCAAAAGATGTGTTGGAAGGCTGCTTCTATTCTTAAATTTAGTTGATTGCAAGTGTTTAGTGCATTATAATTTTGCAGTAAAAGGCAACAGGAAGTCTATTTCTGGGTGATTATAGCATCCCTTGGGTGGTGGTGGAAGGCACAAGGCCAAAGAAGAAATTACTTGAACCACATGGGAATGCAAGAGTCCCTTTTAATGGACTCTGCTTGAGTTTCTTACTGCTTTTCTGAAATTCAACTTTATATATGAACTATAAGAGAGACCTCAAAGTTATACCTTCACTGGGTATTATCACTGCGATTATAACATAACTGGTATCCAGTTTAAAGCTCCCTTATTCTTTAAGTTCTAACCATTCCAAAATAATATATCACTGACATTATCTCATTTCCAGCAAAACAAAAATACAAATAGGTAATTCTGCATAAATAAAGGAATTTGGGTATAAAATAAGATTCTGTTCCCTTTTGAAAAAGCTCTTAATATTTAATCCTGAAATTAGTAGATGTATTAGATAAACATCAGTTTCTTACCTGATAATGACACACTGATTTTCTCTGTCAATAATCATGTTTCTGTACATGTTGTCTGCAAGAGCATAGATATGTGGTGGATTTTCATACTGAGCCTATAGTGGGGATACCAAGGTATATTTCAGACAGTACATCAAATAACACAGAAAAAAATGAAATACGTAGTTAGCACAGTTGCTTGTGCTAGTTAAAATGGCTACAGACAGACATTCAGTTTCTACCAGGAGAACTGTCATTCTTCCAGTGGACACCGCAAGTATAGACATTCAAGCTTTTTCTTCTGGAACAAAAATGACCGCTGTGGGAGAAAAATAACCTGGGAACAACCAAGGTTAAATTGCTCCAAAGAGATTTTTCTCAGGAGACTGAATGTCTGCACACTTTTCCCATGGCTTAAGCCCTCTTGGGGACAAGGAGAAGTGGAGCTGGGGGGAAGGCTCCTGTGCCTTCCTAAGACTGGGGTCATCAGCCTGGAGATAGTGCAGCAGCAGCTGCTCCCACCTCTCCCATAGACCCTGTGTGAGAAGCAAGCAGGAGCGTTGTGTGCTGCTTCTTCCCACTTGGCTGCTGGGCACCTGGGGCTGAGCACAGGGAATGGTGTTGTCCTCTATTGGCTTCCCCTTGGGCCCGCTGGCACTCAGCTGAGCAGTGAGAGCAGTTATATAAGTCAGCATGATTGAGAGTTGGGCTTGGAGAGGCTTTCCCCAGCCCAGTTTTTTGCTCAGCCAGCTTCCTATTACTGGTATGGAACTGGGTTCAAGGAGGCTTTCTCTGGGGTAAGCAAGGTAAAGCCAGTGCCCACTCCTTGCACCAGAATCCCAAGTATGTGGAACAGGCAAGGGCTTTCTTCCACTTCCTAGCTTCGGAAAAAGGCAGGAAGAAGCAGCCCTTGCACCCCTCCTGTCTGGCTTAGGGAAGGGAATAGGGCTGTGCCTCTGCCCCCTTCCCCTCCCAGACTCCTCTTGGGCTGGGGGCTTTGCCCCAGTGCTCTCCCCACTATACTGGCAGATGGAGTGGAGGAGGCTGCTTCCCCATTCCCCACCTCCCCCTCTGGGCTTTCCCTA
>NW_005842038.1:2367647-2369936 GCF_000455745.1 Alligator sinensis | reverse complement strand
TTTCCCTTCCCCAGACCAGGATCACTCTGTCTTGGAAAGGCAGGAAGAGCAGGGGAGAGGAGACAGATGCAGACTGAACATCTATACTGCTCCCTCTCTCAAAAGGATTTCATCAATGTAAATTTCTCAAAAATTAATGTCTGTTTGTGGCCAATGTGTATTTGAAATTGACACTCGGACACCAGCACCTAGATAAAAATGATCACACAAGTTCTTTCCAGGAAGACTTTTATTGAAAGCCTAGTGCCATATTTTCAAAACTGGCATCTGATTTTGGATGCCTCCATATTTTGCTACCCAACCTTTGGGTTCGGTGGTCCACAAAAGCTGTGTTGTCCTTTGTGGATCGTGCATGTAGCTCATGAAAATTTCCCCCCTTCAGACAGGGCCTGCCTGCTGAGGGACACCTGATTTTGGTCAAATATATATAAAGATACAAATCTATTTTTCAACTCTTCATTGTATATCTCAGTGAATTAAACTTGAAAACTGAGGATTAGGCAGAAGCGGGACTTCAAAATTATATGTGATCAATAAATAAAGTTTCCGATCTTAGTAAGTTATACCAGCATCACAGCCAGACAACATACACTTACATCAGTTCAGAAAAGAATCTGCACACTACAAAATGCAGCAAATTTTACACAACACTTTACTTACAGCTCCCTGGTACATTTCAATTTCCTTTTCTCCAAAGTATGGCATCTGTTTGAAAGGATTCACAGAGATTAATACAGATCCAATATATGTCTGTGTTCAAAAGCAGTTAAGGTTCATAGGGTAATTTCAATAACTATTATTTCACAAAGAATTACATCATTACTACTGATGTACTACATAACTTTTAAAAAAATATTACATAATACAACAAAGCTTCAAAGTATTTAAATTATCTTCCCGAATAATACAAAATAATCATAACTTGTAAAGATCTTTAAGAAACATTATTGGGCTTACAGGAAGACAAACATACCATCCAGGTAAATGTTTCTATGATGTCAGGAAATATATATATATTTTTAGCATGAATTAAACTCTTTTTTTTTTTAATCACAAGGCCAAAATACAGAAAAGAGCTAATAATGTACCTATACTCTTAACCACTTCTGCTGCCTGAAAAGGTCTGCTTAGTTGGAAATTCACAGAAAGATGCATTGTAAAGTTTTAGGGAAATGATCCTAAATTCTCAGTTTTGTTAAGTTTTGTTGAAGCCTCTCCATAAAAAACAGAGATAAGCAGAGTTCAGTTAGGTTGGTCCAGGTCTTGGACAGAAGGCAGAGTAGAGCTGCATGTCATAGACTAGTGAACAGTTGCTTACAAAAGCTTATGTATCTCTGAGCTAGTCTATAAGTACAACTCTGCCTTATATCTGCCTCAGTTCTGACTAACATGGCAAACTACTGTACCTCTCAATTTCTGGATGTGAGGCTATTAAGGGGGCTGCAGGAAGTGGTATTGGCACCTCAAGAAGTGGTGCTATTCTGTATTAATTCCTATTAAAGCAACAATTTGACACACTGCTGAAAAATGTATCTCCCACTATTTGAAATACCATGATATTTCTGCAAGATTTAGGATGCTATCTGGCTCAATTCTGATTTAGATAATTACAATCTAGAACCTGAAATCATCTAGTACATACAATAGATATGGAATACTTCACCTTCTCTCCTAAAATATAAAAGCTGTACTGTGCACTCTGAAGTAGGTACAGTATTCTACTTTAGAGGGTGACAAAATTTCATTTACAGAAGAGGGAATTTGTGTGTGCACACATGCTTGTGTGCAAAATATACCCACCCATGTAGTTTGTAAAACATTTTAGGTTCCTTTGAAATAAAAGTATCATGTACATGTCTGAGATAACAAAAACTATTTTAGTCAGATATGTTCACTGATACATCTGGATATACTTGGATATAGCTATGTATCTGTATGCAAATGCCAAAAATATGAAGTATTTCAGATACTATTTAGCTATCTGGAACTACTCATGGGCAAACAATCTTGGCCCCAACACCTCATAAAAAAAAAAGGTAGCATTGGCATTTAATGGCCTAGAAAAAAATTCATTGTTATGGTATAATAGTAGAAAATGATGTCATTTGTCAGACAAGAGATAAAAAGTCACTGAACATAATTTCTTTATTGTGAATTTGTAATGCTTCCTTCATACATTTTTGGATTTAATACAAAAAAGAGTGACAACATCCAAGACATCAATATGGCAAATCAAGCATTCATTGTGTTAGTATAAACATCTGAAGTGATAGTTTTCTGTTGATAAAC
>NW_005842038.1:2366539-2367616 GCF_000455745.1 Alligator sinensis | reverse complement strand
GATGCAGTAATCTCTATGACCAAAGTGGCACAGAGTATGTTCATTCATGCATAGACACATTAACAGCCAAAAGATTCAAGATCTGATCTCCAGTTTAAGAAAAGAAAGCTTGTACAGAATTGTAGTAGGATAAAAAAGTAATTATAATATTTTACAAGAAGTATCTGATATCTAAGATTCTCATTTAACCACTGATTCTCCTTAAAAAAAAAAAAAAAGCATTGAATTGTATTTTCATTGGCAGACTGTTTTTATGCAAATCCCTTGTATTTGCATAGTGAGAAAACAAAGAGTTAACCTGCTTTTACCAGTGCAAAACTCAGAACTGAAAACTCTGCAAGTGTAATCCAAGAAAAGTAAAGCTCCAAAGGGACAAAGATACTTTGTATTACTCATGGGGAGACCACTGTACCTTAACCCTAACAAAATAACCCATGGAGTTTTGACAAATATTACATAACTTTACCACAATTCTAAATAGCCAGGTCATTAACTATTCAGTAAGTGATTTTCCTTGTTCAATGAGGACTTAACAAAAATGTCAGCACATGGTATTAAAAGCTCAGGTAGTTTGGGGTGTGACTGTGAGGGCAAGTGGTCTGAGATATTATTTCCATCCTGAAGTCTAAACTGCCTAACTGATAGGCCTGTGCAAAGCAGCTAGTATTGGCTTCGGATTTGGCTGATTCAGGGAACAGTGATTCAATTTGGTGATTCGAATCACTGTCTTGAATCAGTTCTGCCGAATCTGATTCGGAGATTCAGCCACTGCTGAATTGGCCGAATCTCTGAATCAAACAGGCCCCATTCCCCTCCTCACTCTCCCAGCTCCGTCAATGGCTGCCCTGCCTAGCCCCAGTGTCCTGGCTCTTAAAAAAAAAAAAAAAAAAAAAAAAAAAGCCCCGCACCCCCCAGCCGCTGCCAGGCAGGGGGGAGGGGGAATACCTGCTGCCCCCCATTGCATGAGGGGGCTCTGCCACAAGCCCCCAGAGACCACAACAGATGCTGCAGCAGCCAGTGACTGCGGGGCTTTTTTTTTTTTTTTTTTTCAAAAGCGGGGGACCCTGGGCCAGGCAG
>NW_005842038.1:2361333-2366477 GCF_000455745.1 Alligator sinensis | reverse complement strand
CCCCCCCGACTGACCAGCATAAAGTCTGGTTCCAGCCCCCTTGTGGCAGCCGGCGGCGACTGCCCGAATCTCCAAATCTCTCCGAATCTTTTCCGAATCAATTCAGACCTTTTTACTGGTTTCCCAATTTGATTCAAATTTGGAAATTTGGCTGCCGAATCTGGCCGAATCTCCTCCAAATCAAATCAGCACCCAAAGCTTTGCACAGCCCTAGTAACTGATGTCTAACTGGCATAAAATTAAAAACTTCTAGTCCCTCCTACAAAAACCTGAACTCTTCAAATGAGCTGTCTTCTCTTTACACTTCCAAGAAGTCCGAAATCAGATTTTAAAGCCAAAGGAGAAAACAATCCGTTCCAGTAGACAATTCTGCTGACTAGTATCAATTAGATTTGTTTCTGCAGATTACATTAGAACATGAAAGCTAAAAATGAAATAGTGACCCAGTATGTTTCACTTAAATGGAGTCTTTTCATATGATGATATTTCTAACAGAAAAGCAAACTTTTGCAGCTGTAATCCAAGTGTTTTTCCTGTAGGGTTATATGTTCACTTGTTTTTCTCTTTCATCTTTTAATTTATCTTAGTAAAATGTCCTGGGAATAGAAAGACAATGGACCTTCATAATACCTGTTTCAAGATCCTGCTATATACTGTATTAACAGTTTGAGACTAAACTAATTCAGCTTCATGTTACAAGAGAAACAACACTGTTTTGATAGCAGTATTTACCTGCCAGAAAAAGAAATGACTTTAAATCATGACATAGGGTCTCATTCCATTAAAATTTAAGCAGGCAAGTAGCCCCGTTTAATGAACTGGATTTACACCCATGAATATTATTCACATGGAGCAGCAGGCCCATATTAGGAACAATGACTAGGAGCAGTACTAAGTACCTGGAATAATGCAAGAACCTACATAAAAAGCCTACATAGAATAAAGTCCTACACAGAATGAAGTTCAGAGCATATAATGCGCTTAGCGGATGAAAAGCATTTTGCATAATTCCAGGTGAATTTTCATATAGAAGGCTCAGCTTTAAATGAACAGTTTGCTTAACTGTGATACACATCACTCATTAGATACAAATTGCCTACATCATCTCAAGAAAAAAAAACATATTTATAAAGGATACAAAGATGTAATCATCCATATATCGTTTCTTCAGGTTCTCCACGATCGAATCCTCTGTGATTTTAGAAAGCAAGACCATATCATCCACTCCACTGTGTTTGACATTGTGGCTCAACCAGTGATACCTGTAGTGTACTTTGCTACCCTGTAAGAAAAGTCAATATATATCAAAAAGGTTAGCATACTTCTCATTGTCTTTAGAAAGTGAAAATGGTGTATTTATTCATAAACTGAACCAAAAAATATTATCTTACATTCAGCAGTGACCCCCCATGCCTATTTGGGTCTTGGACTAAAATATACCTCCTTTCACCTAAATAAGTCAGATTTATTTATTTCAGTTAATAAATGAAGCACTGAACACTTGTTCCTGTATTTGACTGAAGAGAGATCCAGCTGTTGGCTGCTGTAGCTCTAACAGGTCAAACTACAAAAAATATTAGAATTTTCACAGCAAGCATAATCTGCCACTAACGCAGAGGCATGGTAGATTCCTTACCACTTGCAGTCTTAAGTCAAACCTACATCTCTTTGTAAAATGTATGTTCTGACTCAAATGAACAATTCGTAAACGATCTGGCGACTGGACACTGGTGTCAAAACTGGACTAGCCAAGTTCGCTGACAACACCAAACTTTGGGGAAGAGTCTCCACGCTTGAGGACAGGTTGGTGATCCAGGCCGACTTCGATAGGGTTGCAAGGTGGGTGGATGAAAACCTGATGGCATTCAATACGAAGAAATGCAAGGTGTTCCACCTTGGGAATAAAAACCTGCATCACACTTATAGGCTCGGCAGTGCTACACTTGCTAGCATCATGACTGAAAAAGACTCGGGGGTCATGATTGACCACAAGATGAATATGAAGCACCAATGTGATACCACAGCTGGCAAAGCAAACAAAACTGGCTTGCGTCTACCAGTCATCTCAAGCAAAACCCAGGATGTCATCCTCCCGTTGTACTCGGCCTTGGTGAGGACGCAGCTGGAGTACTGCATCCAATTCTGGGCTCCACAATTTAAGAAGGACATGGAGAAGCCTGAAAGAGTCCAGAGGAGAGCCACGTGCATGATCAGAGAGCAAGAGAATAGGCCTTATGAAGAGAGGCTGCGAGCTATGGGACTCTTCAGCCTGGAGAAGTGCAGGGGTGACTCAGGGGTGACTTGGTGGCTGCCTATAAGTACATAAGGGGTGTGCATCAGGATCTGGGGGAACACCTGTTCACCAGAGCACCCCAGGGGATGACAAGGTCCAATGGTCACAAACTCCTGCAAGACTGTTTTAGACTGGACATAAGGAAAAACGTCTTTACTATCCAAGCCCCCAAGGCCTGGAACAAACTCCGCCTGGGGGGTGCAGGCACCTACTCTGGACTCTTTCAAGATATCTATGAAAGTTATAAGCCTGCCACAGAAATCACTGAATAAAAATATATGGCTTGTGTTATACTGTATATTCCTAATACCCCCTTCTGTCTTAAAAACTATTAATTGTTGTATATAATTGACATCCAAATAGGAATTTGCTGTTAGAAACAGCTTACTATCTTTCTGTGAAAGCCCCATTGCTGTATCTATTTGACTCATGATGCTCAGAGTGCATACACAGAATGGCTTCATCACACTGTTTAGTATCTATGCACCTACACTTCAAGCTAGCAATGAAGAAAATAACTTTTTCTACCAACAACTTGAAAAAGAGACTGAGAAAACTCACAGAAATGAGACTATTATAATATTTGGCAACTTCAATGCAAGAGTTGGGTGTAGTTTTAAGAATTGGCTGGTATTCTGGGCAAACATGAAGAGGAAAGGTAGCAGAAGGGCTGGCAAGCCCTCCAGGTACAATAGGGACATTGTGGTCCTCTTGAAAAAGAAAAAAGAGACATAGTGGAAGCTAGGGTCAGTCCTCAAGGAGAACTATACAACAATGGTATGCATTTCTAGGAAATTGATTAGGAAAGCTAAGGCGGTGACTGAGTTCAAGTTAGCCAAGGGAATCAAGGACAAATAGAAGTCCTTCGTTAGGTATGTAGGGAGCAGAAGGAAAACAAATGGAAGCGTGGGGCCCCTGTTTAACACCTCGGGACAGCTGGTAACAGACACTCGGTAGGGGGGAAAGCTGAACTCCTGAATGCCCACTTTGCTTCGGTACTTCACCAAGGGGAAAGACAAGCGAAGACAGCCCCACTGACAGCTGGGACTGACAGCCCCACTGTGGACACTGAGCGAGTACAATACCAATTAGAAAAACTAGACATTTATAAGTCAGCGGGACCGGATGCACTCCATCCAAGAGTGCATAAGGAGCTGGCTGAGGTCATTGTGGAACCCCTGGCAAAGCTCTTTCAGAATTCATGGTGCACGGGGGAAATCCATGAGGACTGAAAAAGGGCCAACATTGTGCCCATCTTCAAGAAGGGGAAGAGGGAGGATCTGGGCAACTATCAGCCTAACCTCCATCCCAGGGAAAATCCTGGAAAAACTCATTAAAGAATCTGTGTGTGATACGCTCATTGAGGGTAAGATCCTCAATGACAGCCAGCATGGCTTCATTGCAGGTAGGTCTTGTCTTACCAATCTCATCTCCTTCTACAAACAGGTCTCTCGCCACCTAGATATGGGAAAGAAGGTCGACATTATATACCTAGACTTCCAAAAGGTTTTTGATCTAGTATCCCACGATATCCTTGTGGAACAATTGGAAGATTGTGGGCTTAACTGCTCAACAGTTCAGTGGGTGGAAAACTGGCTGCATGGTAGGACCCAGAGAGTTCTCATGAACAGATCTGTCGTCCTGGTGAGAAGTGGCCAATGGTGTCCCTCAGGGGTCCGTGCTTGGACCGGTGCTTTTCAACAACTTTATCAATGATTTGGGTGTGGGGGTGAAAGGCTCGCTGGCCAAGTTTGCGGACGACACCAAGTTATGGGGGAGTGTGGCCATGCCAGAAGTCAGGTTGCAGATATAGGTGGACCTGGACAGGTTGGAGAGCTGGACGGACAGGAACCAGATGAAGTTCAACACTCAGAAGTGTAAGGTGCTCCTTCTGGGGGCAAACAATCCCCAACATACCTACAGGCTCAGTGATGACAATATGACTTGCACCACAGCCGAAAAGGACCTGGGGTAGTGATTGACCATCGCGTGAACATGAGCCAGCAGTGCAATGCTCTGGCCAGCAGGGCAAACAACACTCTGGCATGCATTAACCGTTGCATCTGATGCAAAACTAAGGAAGTGATACTCCCACTGTACTCCACACAGGTGAGACCGCAGATGGAGTACTGTGTTCAGTTCTGGGTGCTGCACTTCAACAAGGACGTGGAAAAATTTGAGAGGGTCCAGAGAAGAGTCACCCATGTGATCAGGGACTTGCAAGACAAGCCATACGAGGAGAGGCTGAGGGACTTGTGCCTCTTCAGCCTATAGAGGAGAAGGCTGAGAGGGGTCTTGGTAGCAGCTTACCGCTACATCGAGGGAGTACATCAAGAAATCAGTGAACAGCTATTCACCAGGCCACCCCTGGGGAAGACCATGAGCAATGGATATAAACTTCTGGAAGGCTGCTTCAGGCTCAATTCCAGGAAAAACGTCTTCATAGTCAGGGTGTCCAGACTGTGGAATAAACTCCCGCCAGTGGTGGTGCAGTCACCTACCCTGGAAATCTTCAAAAGGAGACTGGACAGTCACCTCACTGGGGTCACTGGGCCCCAGTTGTCTTTTCCTGCCTAGTGCAGGGGGACTGGACCTGATGATCTACAAGGTCCCCTCCAGCGCCTAACAATCTGTGAATCTATGACTCTACGAACATGGAATTGGTAATAGGAATGAAAATGACCAACAAGTGTTAGAACACTGTTCAGGTCAAAATGTATGTGTTACTAACATCTTTCACTCATTACATCAAGGCATGAAGGCAACTATAGTGTATGAAAACAAAGAATCAAATGCCTCTGAAATCAACAACAGGGTGAAACAGCGGGTGTGTGAGCCCCTGTGCTTTTTA
>NW_005842038.1:2359292-2361294 GCF_000455745.1 Alligator sinensis | reverse complement strand
TCCTGCTTCTTCATGAATTCAAGGACAGCAATGATTGCATTTATCCTCAAACCAAACTAGATGGAGGCTTGTTCAACATCGCAAGGTTTAGAGTGAAAACCAAGTTGAAAGAGCTGGTTCTGAAGGATTTCCTGTTTGCAGATGATGTGGCCTTGGTTGCCCACAGTGAATCTTCCCTGCAAAATCTCTTGGGCAGATTTTCTGAGTCATGTAAGAGCTTCAGGATGCCAATTAATCTCAAGAAGACTGATCACATACCAGGGCGTGAAAAAACCAATACCCCACATAACTCTGGAGGATAAATCTTTTGGTATTGTTGACATTTTTTACTACTTGAGTTCTATGATCAGCAGAAATCTTGACCTTCAGACTGAACTGACTAACAGAATCAGAAAACCAGCTAAGAATTTCGGGCTATTACAGAAACATACATGGAATAACATCAAACTATGAGCTAAGGTGAAGATGTGAATCTACAAGACTTGTGTGCTGTCATCTCTACTTTATGGTTCAGAAATGTGGAATACATATGCTAGGCATATCAAGAGACCAAACAACTTCCACGTGAGATGTCTGCGTAAGATTCTGGAAATCAAGTGAGAAAACAAAATACCAAATACAGAAGTACTGCAATGCACAGGACTGACACACTTAGAAACCACTATCAAGAAGAAAAGGTTGCGATGGATCTGCCATGTCAGGAGAATGGGAGAAGACAGTATCCCCCAGAATATGTTTTATAGTGAGATTTGAGATGGCTTTAGAAAGTGGAGTTGCCCTCTATGACGGTTCCATGGTGTGTGCAAAAATTATACAAAGTAATTCAATCTCAACTTAGAAAGCTAAAAGGAGAATGCAGAATCCCATCCGATCTAAAGGGAACATCTGGCAATGGGTGCAGCTCAACATGAAGCGGCTTTGACCCAGAGGATAGAAGCAAAGTAAGAAAGAGGAAAGCATCATGCTGTAAACTTGAACTCCAACTCAGACAAATATGTATCTGTGAAACTTGTAACAAGCTGCATCACTCTTGAATTAGGCGTGTCAGCCACAAACCGATTCTACGGGCATTTTATGAGACTTCTTACATGTACACCATAATCCAGAGGATCAACAGTTGTCTACTAAATAGGAATTTTCCATGCAGGCCACTGAGCTCCTCAGGAGCTACTCTACAACAACTATTAAAGATTTCTTGCATTACATGTTGCACCAGTTTATACTAAAATCAGTTTTAATATTATGTTAGTTGAATGGGTGAAAAACCCTGTGTAGATGCTCTTACGTAGATTTAAATCTGGATTATATTGATGGAACTTGATTTGATTAAAAATCAATCAATCTATCAGTCAAGCAAGTTTAAATCTATATTTAGGAGTATCTATATCTATATTAAATCTATATTTAGGAGTCCTTGGGAAGACCTTTGAGAAAATTATCAAGGAGCACATCTGCAGGGGCCCAGCATGGGAGGTAATGCTCAGGGGCAACCAACACAGGTTCACTGCCGGCAGATCCTGCCTGACTAACCTTGTTTCCTTTTATGACCAGGTCACAAAGTTCTTGGATGTGGGTGTTGAGGTGGATGTCATCTACCTGGACTTCAAGAAGGCCTTTGACACTGTTTCTCACCCCATGCTCATAAAAAAAGTAGGTGACTGTGGCACTGAAGCCTACACAGGCAGATGGGTGGCAAATTGGCTCAATGGTTGCACCCCGAGAGTGGTACTGGATGGGTCATTTTCGACCTGGAGGAATGTGGGCAGTGGAGTTCCCCAGGGCTCAGTCCTCAGGCCTGTGCTATTCAACATCTTTATCGGTGACTTGGAGGTGGGCAAGGAAAGCACACTGTCCAAATTTGCTGATGACACAAAGATGTGGGGAGAAATGGTCACACTGAAGGGGAGGGACAGAATTCAACTAGATCTAGACAGGTTACAGAGGTGGGCAGATGAGAATAGAATGGAATTCAATGCAGACAAGTGCAAGGTGCTGCATCTAG
>NW_005842038.1:2351135-2359260 GCF_000455745.1 Alligator sinensis | reverse complement strand
ACACCCTTCTCAACAACACAGTGGCTGAAAGGGATCTTGGAGTCATTATTGACTCCAGGATGGACATGAGCCACCAGTGTGAGGAAGCGGTCAGTAAGGCTAACCGCACCTTGTCATGCATCTACAGATACATCAACAAGCAGGTCTAGGGAGGTGATCCTTCCCCTCTATGCGGCGCTGGTCAGGCCACAGTTGGGGTACTGCGTCTGGTTCTGGGCGCCGCACTTCAAGAGGGATATGGCTAACCTTGACAGGGTCCAGAGGAGGGCCACTCACATGGTCAGGGGGTAGTAGGCCAGGCCCTACAAATATAGACTAAAGGGCCTGAATCTATTCAGCCTCCACAAGAGAAGACTAAGAGGGGATCTGGTGGCTGGCTATAAACGCACCGGGGGGACCAGCGGAAAATAGGTGACGCTCTGTTCCCCCGGGCACCACCTGGGATAAAAAGGAATAACGGCCAAAATTGATTAAGAGTAGGTTCAGGCTTTCAGGAGGCATTACTTTATGGTTAGGGCTGCCAGGCTCTGGAATGGGCTCCCAGGGGAGGTGGTGCTCTCCCCTACCTTGGGGGGGTCTTCAAGAGGAGGTTGGATGGGGTATTATGGCTGGGGTATTATGATCCCAGCACTTGTTCTTGCCCAGGGCAGGGGGTCATGATGATCTGTTGAGGTCCCTTGATGATCTGTTCAGGTCCCTTCCGACCCTAGAAACTATAAAACTATGTATCCATACTGGGGTTTGCACCTATTTCATTAATTTTAAAAAAAACAACCCAGAAGCCCTCTAATTCAGAAAACCCAGTGAAACTGAAATCTACAAAGCTCAAGATTCCAATCCCAGTATCCTGAGAAACTGATGGAAAGAGTCCCATCAACTTCAAAAGATATTGGATCAGGCCTTTAAAGCCAAAGTACCCAGATGAGTGAATATATATACTCTTGCTGAGAATCTCTGATCCCAAACTCTGGTTAGCCTTGCCGATAGTCTTTTTGAAACTCTAACCCAGGGCACTCAGAGAATCTGTCCATCTGCACAGCCCCCTAAATCCTATAACATCCCATACAACAAACTCCACTGGGTCCTCTGCAGCCAGGCCTCTCCACTTCTATGGGGCTGTAGGATTTGCACTCTTGAACACTGATTTTCATTTTCATAATATCAAACCCCATTAACACTCATTTCACTAAGTTATAGCATCATGTGCATTGCAATGTACATAAAAATATACTGAATGTTGGATGGAAATTCTGTAACTTCTTCCTGCTTGACATCACTTAACATTTGAGTCACATAGTATTTTTCAAAATCAAATCTCTACAAACAGGACACAAAGCAACATTCTCTCAAAAGGATTCTGTGCAAAAGAACAATGAGAGTAACAATAGTGTGCAGATTAGACCATATTGGATAGTATAAGGCATCTGGATAGCTTAACATGAGTATTTTGATGGTTCCGCAGTTTGAATTGGGCTGTGTTTATTAAATGTATTGCAGCATTACTGTACTGGTAAAAGCCTGGTTGCTGGTATAATTTATCTTGCTTGGAGAACTGATATCAACTGCACTGGTGAAAGCATTTTTTACTAGTATTAATTATGTCTACACCTGGCAAACCTTCTCTAGTATAGACTTGCTTGGAGATACAGATGTCTCTCATAATATGGAATCTCAGACCAATTTCTTTTTTCGGGTCTTCACATTTTCCAATAAAGGACTCTACTTCTCTTACATCAGTAGCATTCTATTAGATACTCTTTAAAAATAAATGGGATTAAATACTAAAATGTATATTAAAACTTAGAGATGTAAAGAGGTAAGGATTTTTGGGGGGTAATATCTTTTCTTGGACGATCAGCATGGTGAGAATAAGGTTAGACAATCTTTTGAATACCTCATCAGGCAAACTCGGACTGAGATTTTTCACTGCTTCCACTTAAAATCACAATCTTTTATTTTATAATAAAATGTTCTACTTTTTCTGCAATTTTGTGCTTAAACTGTAATCTGTTCTAAAATTACTTTTATATGAAAAGTTTATTTGAAATTTAAAGATTAGTCTTTAAATTTGGCTGGGGTGAGGTGTAAAAGAATCTTAATTAAGTGATAACTTGTGACTGCACATTTGCATGACTCAGTAGGTGATAGTTCTTTCAAATAGTATTATTGGCCCATGAGCATTCAAGAAGGTGAACAATGGAATAGAAGGAGATAAACATCCTCAGATAAAGAAAAACCTTATCAAGATTACTAGACTTACTGGGCAGAAGAATTACTATGGATGTATCTGCATTACGGCCTTATCTTTACAAGGAAAAAAAAAGGGTTAACTAAACTCATTAACCAATTCAAGGTAAAATCCCACTGAAGACTAGGCAGTTTGTAGCTTTCACACTCAGCTGATCAAGTTGTACCATGTGAGAGCCTAATCTTTACCTTGAATTGTGAACTGTTGTGAAAACTACAAACTGCCTTGTCTTCATGAGGATTTTACCTTAAGTGGACCAACTTGAGTTCAGAAAAGGCTGGTTTTCCTGGTGAAGACACAGCCTAGGACTTTTTGGCTTTAACAAAAGAATTTTTTATTAGTTTTCAGTTACTGCTAATTCTGGTTCAGCTTCTCAGAATACGAAACACTGGGCACGTCTACACAAGATGCAGTACTGAGCATCAGCCTAGTTTACTAAACTGTACAAGTGAGCGTCTACATGTGCACACCCTTACTGCACAGTAAATTTCCTCATTGTGCTTAAATTTGCACATGCAGGTAGCAAATTTAAGGGCAATTAGTAAATGCACAATAATGCATGTATAGATGCAACCTGGCAGCTGCAGCCTAGGAGCCTCTCCTGCTCCAGGGCTGGGCTGTCTCTGTGGTACCTCCTAGCTGCAGGCTGCAGGGGGGCTCTGTGCATTGGGGAGGGAGAGGCGAGGAGTCTCTGTGTGTTGACGGCGGAGTGGGGAGGGATGGGGGTGTGAACTGTGAGGGGAATAAAGATATGTTCTTTGGATACCTGCCTGGCATGAGTGTGGTGCTGGGGTTGAGCAGGGGGTAGTGCAGAGAGATGCAAGGGGCACAAACACAGCTGCCACACTGCTCCCCTATGCACAGGAACTGGCTGCCCAGAGAGAACAGAGCAGGGCTGGGACTTAAAGAAGGGTGCCAAGTGCTGGCACCTGGGGCTGGAGCCTGGAGCCAGTAGTTTACTGCACAGTAAATCTAGTCATGCTTAAATGCATATGTAGACACGCCCACTGGGTTTATATTTATAGTCCCAAGTATGGTTATAGTCACTTTATTAAGCAGTTACCCTGTGAAACAGGTACTTATGCATGTTTCTTTTAAGATCCACTTTTTAACATGTCTCTCATTTCTGCATATTCACTTTTTTGCATGTACAGTTAAAACATATGAATGACCAATTTTTATTTAGTTTTGGTGTATTTATAGTGACTATCCCAGATGCTGAAAGTGTAATTCATATACAAACAGTTTATGTGTAGAAAAAAGTAGTCTTTTAAAACTGTGATCCTTAACATGCAAAACTATTCTTACAAAATATGTGACTGCATTTTACATACCACTGCTGCTTTATGAAATGGGGTTAATAATATTCAGGACTCTTTCTAGGTTATGTGGAGGATGATCTAGTCATTGTTTAATGGTACTTTGTATAAGGGAAGTGCTAGTTAGGAATGTGTGAAATTTCACTGGGTGTTTCATTTCGAAGCTGTTTCAACACGTTTCGAGGTTGGAACAGCGAAATTAATATGAAACAAAAGGCTTTAAAACAAAATGAGGGCACTCGAGACATTTCAAAAGTTTTGAAACATTTCAAGTTTCAAAGCCCGGCTTGCTTGCAGCTAAACAGAAACAAAGGAGACCGAGTGGGAAGAACAGGGAAGAACTGCTCTGATATTGATATCTAGCTCCCTGTTCAATTCTCCAGCTCTCTCATCGCTTCCCCAGCTCTTCCTGGGTGGTGCAAGCATGCAGATCAGGGGCCCATGCCCCCAGGAAGAGCTGGGGGAAGCAATCAGGGGGCTGGGGAATTGAACCAGGAGATGGGGGAAAGTTCAGTTTCGTGAACATTCCCCCAGCTCCTGGTTTGATTCCCCAGCTCCCCGATCTTTCCCCCAGTTCTCTGATTGCTTCCCCCAGCTCTTTCCAGGTGGTGCAGGCCCCCAGAGGATGCGGGATGACAGCAGGCTGCCGCTGCCAGATGGTGATGGCACCAGCTCTGAGCTATTTCCCCAGCCAGCAGCAGCAACCTGTTGAAACTCCACATGCAGATATGGGGGCCCGTGCTCCCTGGGAGGGCTGCAGGGCTGTGCCAGACTCCTTCCAGGGGGTACCGGCCCCTGGATCTGCATGCGGGATGACAGCAGGCTGCCACTGGTGGCTGGGACCGGAGCTCAGTGCAGCCTGCACCAAGTGCCAGGAAGACTGGTGCTGCAGCTGACCCCAGCCAGCAGCAGCAGCATGCTCTCATCCTACATACAGATCCAGGGGCCTGCGCCCCCCGGGAGAACTGCGGGGCTGTGCCAGATTCTTCCCAGGGGGTACAGGCCTCCGGATCTGCACACGGGTGACAGTAAGCTGCTGCTGCCAGCTGGGACCAGCGCTGGGCACAGTCTGTGCCAAGCACTAGGAAGACTGGTGCTGCCCCTTGCCCCAGCCGGCAGTGGCAGCCTGCTGTCTTCCCGTGCACAGATCCAGGGGCATGCACCCCCCGGGACGGCTGCAGGCCTGTGCCAGACTCCTCCCAAGGGGCACAGGCCCCTGGGTCTGCATGTGGGATGACAGCACGATGCTGTTGCCAGCTGGGGCCAGTGCCAGCACCCAAGTCTGCCTGGCACAGCCCATGCAACGCGCCGGGAAGAGCCCAATGCTGGCACTGGCTCCAGCCGGCAGTGGCAGCATGCTGGCATCCCGTGCACAGATCCGGGGACGTGTGCCCCCCAGGAGGGCTGCAGGGCTGTGCCAGACTCCTCCCAGGGGGTGCAGGCCCCCAGATCTGCATGTGGGATGACAGCAGGCTGCCACTGCCGGCAAGTGATAAGAGTTTTGCTTTGAACAGTTTGAGGTGCAGTTTCCCAGAAACCCCTGCACCTATCTCCTTGAACCTTGGCAGACTTCATGCCCTCAGAAGGGGCTACCATCCCTGCAATTTGCATCTGAATCAGTCAAGAAATGACAAAGTTATAGGCATTGTCATGATTTCCAATTAGCCTATGGGTGAAACATCGAAACAGTGTTGAAACAACAAAAGAGTTTCGACGAAACGAAAAAGTGCTTCGAAACACCAAAATGAAACACTGTCCCTTCGCAATGATGAAATGAAAGTCAAAATGAAACAGTGCTGTTTTGCACAGCCATAACAAGACTAAATATCTTATGAGAGTCTATGATCTCACCATGTCTTCAGCATGCACAAAAGCTTGTATCTAACTAAACATGTGTTTTTAAGGTTGAATTAACTAAGTTGGTTAACTAAAAACTCGTGAATCATGTTTGCAGACCTAAAAGTGCTAATATTGCATGGCACCCTGTAGCAGCCTTGACAGGATATCAAGGCATCTCAGGGTGCCATGGCACCCTGGTTGAGAATCAGTGAAGAAATAAAGGAATCAATTAATTTTTTGGAAGTCAGCCAGCACTTGTAAGAGAGTTCATATAATGTGAAAAATCTTTCTGCATGAGGCCTATGAATTTTGCCTTGACACTATGGAAACAATTAATTGAAAGCAGTGAAGAAATAAAGGAACCAATTAATTTTTTGGAAGTCATTGCAAGACATACGACTAAAGATCAGTTGAGGGTCAGGTTATTTGAGAATACAAGAAGAATTAAAACAGAAGCCCAAAAGAAAAGCATCATTTCTTTCAGCATATTCATCAACTGCTTGAGATATTATCTTTGGAAATTTGGACTGGAAAGGTAGACAGACAAAGAGGTATAGTATCAAGATAAATACAGAGAATGGCAATCATTTCAAAAGTATAAAGAATGTGGTTAATGCTGGACAGCTGAGTGAGCTAGAGGAAATGTATGAGAAATGAACTACAGAGGGAATAATCATGTTTCCATTGAAGTTGGTAGCCTAATGCCCATTGATGAATTTAGTAAGAGGAGAATTTGGCCAGGAAGCCAGAATGGATGAAAAATGAATACTGAATTAAATAATGGAAGGCTTTTCAGGGTGGGTTTGATTTAAATCAAATAGATATAATTCATTATTTAGATCACAATTTAAATCACTGGTCAGGAAGCCTTGATTTAATCATTGTTTTCTACAAAAAGTGCATTCTTGTTTGATATAACTGTAATGCATATTATTCACAACTCAGAGATAGATGCAGGTTTCATTTTAGAAGGTACACACTATACATTTTAAAGCAGTGATTTATATTGATATTTTTCAGATGAATAGTGTAGCTACATCAGGAAACTGAATTATGATTTGGTTATTTTATTTACCAAAGCTGATTGAAGCAAATACTTGTGAAAGTCATCTGGAGGTGAACTATCCCCAATTCACTAGATTAATCATGGATATTTGGGGGATATTTTTGCCATGCTGTATTAGAAGAATATCAAATGAGTGCTGCAACCATGTGTTATTAGCTTGGGGCTTTCTTCACTTCCTCCTAGATTTCTCTTCATCTTTGATTTCTTCTCTCTTACAGCAAGGCAAGCCTACTGCCATGATCAGTTTTCCCTTCTACCATACTGTACTCAGAAACATATTCCTCAGGACTTCTGGAATATATTGTTCAAAATATTTCTCTTTTGTGTCTACAGACTCCTCCTCCTTGCCCAGATCTACTCTACCCCCAACAATCCTGTATTCATTTAATGTCTTGAAACTTTGCTCTTTTAGAGAGAGGTAAGGGCTTGACTCTGTATACCCAAACTTGCAGAGACACAATAGGGCTGATGGGTAGGTAATCAGGTCTCTTGTCTCTCATCTCCATATACTGCTGTTAACAAGGATGTTATCTCTGGAGACACAAATCCATTCTGAGAACTGAAAGTAAGCATCACAAAGATGCTTAAGGGGATCTTCTAGACCAGGGGCAGGCAGTTATTTTGGGTAGAGGGCCGCTTACTGAGTTTTGGCAAGCCATTGAGGGCCACATGCCAGGCAGCCAGGGGCAGATAAATATTAATTTTCTAAATTTTTTAGGGGCCCCGTGGGCTGGATAGAATGGCCTGGCGGGCCACATTTGGCCCACGGGCTGCATTTTGTCCACCCCTGTTCTAAACTGAGCATGGAATCCCACTGGGTAGAGTGGTTTTCTTTATTTTTTTAAAAAGCATCTTAAAATAATAAAAAAAATAAGTAAAAATAATCTGATTTAAATAAAAACATCCATTTTTTAAAACTTTTTTTTTGTAATTGTTGATTTTTATCTACACTGAGGCTTTTACAGAATGCAGTGCCTGTTGCTGAATACAGATATTTAAAAGACATTGGGAGGCCAGACCATCTTTCCACATAACCAATGCAAAGCAGTATGAAACTGGGTGGATCAAAATTCACATAGCTCAGATCGCACTTTATAGCCACTCTCCATACTTAGAAATACACATTTAAATTAGTATGTATGTGAATGTAGACCCTGAAAGGTCATAGGCAGCCAGATGAAAGTGATAGTAGAGAAGTCATTAATGATCTGGAATGAAGTGCACCCTCAGCAAGTTTGCGGATGACACCAAGCTGGGAGAAGTAATAGATATGCTGAAGGGTAGGGCTAGGATTCAAAGTGACCTAGACAAATTGGAGGGTTGGGTCAAAAGAAATCTCATGGGGCGTGTTCAGACGAGCATGCACATGCCTGCCTCAAACCCCTTTGAGACGGGGCAAGAGGCATGTGCGGGAATGAAAAAATGTTCTCCACACTGCAAGTTTGCAGCACGGGGAGAAAATCAGACCCTTGGATATCCCGGGGTCTAAAAAAACTGGAACAAAAAAAAGCAGGACAGGGCTGCCAGAGCATCTCCGTGGTTGGCCCCTCGCCCTGGTGCTGAAACGTGCAGCCTCCCAGGTCGCGTGATCAGCATCAGGGCTCCAGTGCCGGAAAGTAAGCGGTCGGTGGGGCTGGAGGAGGGGGAAGGGGA
>NW_005842038.1:2348703-2350943 GCF_000455745.1 Alligator sinensis | reverse complement strand
CCATTAAGTAAGGGTGTGGGGAGCCAAAGGAGAGGGGAGGGGACCATGCGGGTGCCCCCTAGTGGCCCTGCCCACTCCCCCAGCCCCCCCCGATCCCTGCCCTGTCCAGCCCCTCCCCCTGCCAGCCCCCCCTTCGATCACTACCCAGCCAGGTCCTGCCGCCCTTGGGGCCCCTCTGCCACCCAACCAGGCTGGGCCCCCAGAGACCGCGCCACACCTACCGGATCCTGCCAGCCTTGGGGCTGCTCCTGCTGCCCAGCCAGCCCAGCCAGGCGGCAGAGGGGTGACAAGGGCAGCAGGACCTATCTGGGCCCGGCCACACAGTCCCTGCGCGCCGCATTGGGTCCTGCCGCTAGGGACCTGACCCGGCTGGGCGGCAGAGGGGCCCCGAGGGTGGCAGGTCCTGCCACCAAGGGCCTGGCCTGGCCAGGCAGCAGAGAGACCCCAGGACCCAGCTGGGCCTGGCACACGGTCCCCATGTGCCGCGCCAGGTCCTACCACCAGGAGTCTGGCCCGGATGGGTGGCAGATGATCCCCAGGGCCAGCAGGGTCTGGCACATGGTCCCCGCATGCTGCGCCGGGTCCTGCCACCATGACTCGGCCCGGCCGGGTAGCAGAGAGCCCCTCATTTTCTGTGATTCTAAGTACAACAAAGTACTGAGAAATAAATCTGTAAACAGTCAGTAAAGCTATGATTTAAGGCAGTTCAAAGAGAGAAAGTCACGTGCTGCAGATTAATACTGTATTGTATTTAAGCTGCAGTTTCTATCAATATCTCTACTGATATCAATCTGTGAGGCTTGATTACACCTTTAAAAAGCACAGCCTTTTGTTAGGATTGTGGAGTAGTGCCAACTCCCCATCCTCTTCAAGGAGACTACCACACCTAGCATAGTGATATGCTTTGCCCTGTCAGCTACACTGTGGCTAGCTCTTTCCTGCGTTGGGACACAAAATGCTCTTTGGGCCCTTTTCTAACATTTTATCACATTCCAGAAAAAGTAGTCACAACGTGGTCTTTCAGTTTCTATATTATAACTTTACAGTCCCTGTCACTGTACCACTTCCTACTGGCATCACAGAACACTTAACTCACCCTACTCACATGGTACTCATTCAGAAAATAAGAAAAGAAATGTATATGCAGTTCTGAAATCCAAAGATTTCCAAATGATAATCCAACTAAACAGAAGTTTACTGCAGAACAGTTGTTTTCATTAGTATTCCAAAGTCTTGTACAGAAAAAAGCACAGGTGTATATGTACAATTACGTTTATTCCCAAAAGATTACAGTAGGTGAAAACCTTTTCTTCTCAAATTGTTCTGTGTATTTGTAGGAGCTACTTTAAATATATAAAAATGAAATAAGAAGCTTAGAGAAGCATAGCTTCAGTACTTACAGAATACAGAAGAAAGACTCTTAAAATATACATGATTTATAATTTGTTTGACTTTCTTAAGTAGCTGTCTTAAGTGGAAAAGCTTTATTAAAGCA
The DNA here is from genome assembly GCF_000455745.1 of Alligator sinensis. Lineage (NCBI taxonomy): Eukaryota > Metazoa > Chordata > Crocodylia > Alligatoridae > Alligator > Alligator sinensis. Next base: position 2,349,448 of record NW_005842038.1, on the reverse strand, counting down.
TTATTAAAATTTCATGGAACATGCAAAACAACTCAACATCAATAATTATCTGGAAGAATTCTGTTGGCAAGAAACTTTATTTTTTCATTAAATAATTCCAAGAGACTGCTGTTATTCACTGTAACCTGCTAACAAGGATGTACAAGTGGACAACGGTTAGGAAAGGTTCTGCAGATCAAAGGAAAAGGTTCTACAGAGAATAATACTGGTCAGTAAGAGATAACAGGCCACCACATGTTATACAATAAGGGCTTGTATTCCATTTTGTGAGGGTAATATAAATAGATCTAGGAACTAAAATGAGTTCTTTCTTATAATAATAAAAAATATGGAACACCATGTACCTGGAAAAGCAATTCGTAAAATTATGTGGACTACTCAGAAACTTGGCAAACATTAGCACTGACTAGTAAAAGGGTTGATGCCAACCTAATGCGGGGGGGAAAAAAGCGAAATTTCTGCATCTCCTTTCCAACTGCTTACTTTACTCCCAGGCTTCAATGCATTTTAAAAGATTTTTCTTGCATAGAGTAGAAAAAAACAAAAAATAAAATATAAACACTATCTTTAGATAGTCCCTTGAGTCTTGGTGCTGAACACAGATTTCATGCCTGGCCCCTGAAGAATAAACCATGTTAGCAGAACCAGTTTTAAACCTGGGTCATGCTAATATAGTGTAACTAGTTTTTAAGAATGTCTTGTCTCCTCTTAGGATTTAGTGTGAGATGTTTTATAATGGGGGGGG
>NW_005842038.1:2331984-2348598 GCF_000455745.1 Alligator sinensis | reverse complement strand
CCCCCCCCCCCGTAAAAACCTTTATCTGTACAGAACTCCTCGGAACCAAAGATTAGAGGTGAGCCACAGGAATGGAAACACCACTATTTAATAACCTGGCTGCCAGGCATCCCTCAGCAATGCTTTATATGTGTTCTTCACAGCCAACACTTGGAATAGTGTTAGAAACTACTTTTGGTCTAGGAAGGCAGGAATAAAGGCGTGTACTGCACTACTGTCAGCTTTTATTTTTCAGTTGGTTGCTGTTTCAGGCTCAAGATCAGATTCACTTTGCATTCTGTCAAGAATAATATTTGTGGACTGTATGGTGACCCTATGAGCTAACAGTCTGCTGCCAGAGGTGCACCACTTTAGGATTACCAGTGCAATGGCTAACACAGAGAGAGACCTAGACAACTGAAAACACATTTATATTCTTTCAGTCTTGTGCTCAGATCTGTTGTTATTCCTTTGCATCAAAACCCCTGAACCTAAGAGGTTCACTCTGTACTCATTTAAAGCCTATGCACCCACAGGTATATTTCCCTTTCATAGATTGTAAGGGGCTGGAAGGGACCTTGAAAGATCATTGGGTCCAGCCCCTTGCACCAAGCAGGAAAGATAATTGGGGGTCAGGTGACCCCAGCAAGGTAACTATCTAGTCTTCTCTTGAATAGTACAAATCAACTGCTAAATTAATATATAGGAAGAGGCATTTGTACCTTCAGGAAAATAACAGAGTAACAGCAGAGACAGCAAAACACCAAAGCTTAATGGATTTTATTACGATTAATTACTATTTTATTACTATTTTTTTATGATTAATTACTTATATAATACTTTTCTTCTGCAGAGTGCTGGCGATATAAGAGAAATCTTCTGCTTAGATAACAACGTATTTATGGTATGGTTAAAAAGACTATCTTCATGTTTAGAATGGATTTTTAACTTAAGCATGGACTGGTATTTATTTACAGATGCTGGGATGTCATACCCCACCGTGTGCTACAATGGCAAGTGTGTTCTTCCGTCTGTCCTTGTTGTTTCTTATTCTTCTTCACAACATCCTAAGCTACAAGTATTTGATGTGGCTATAAAAAGTTTGGGTCATGCTGGGACACACAACAGGGTTTTCTTTAACTGGAGAAAACAAACATTTTATAGTTCTATCCATTTAAAAATATTCCATCTAAAAATAAAACACTTAAAAGAAGAGCTCAGAAGAGACTGTACACTCAGTCACTGAGAAAGGGTTAGAGGTGCCTTATGGCTTTTCCATTTACTCCAGGCATCTGAATTAGCAGAGCTTGAGCCTTTACTAGATCTTTATCTTGACTTCTGCCACTAAAAAGGTTACTAAAAAGGTTACAAGCATTGATTCTTTGGCTGCATTTACCATAAAAGAATTCACACCTGTGATTTATCATCGGTGACCTTTTCCCCTGCAGCAGGTGATTCACAGTCGCATGGGGGAATAAGAGATATACTTTCCCCAGTTAAAGGTGTGACCAGCTTTCTTGTTATAACCCCAGCAAATTTGGATAACTTAAGATGTGGCTGTTTTTCCTGGCTCATAACATGGTAACACAAGATGCCAAACACAGGATGTCAAAAGAGCTGCCCCCAACCTACACTACAGCTGACATCGATGTTACCACTTGTGAAGTTACATCATCAGCGAGGGAATCATATTTTTTCCCTAACGCTAGGGTGTGGTTCCAAGAGTGACAAAAGGAGGGGAAACATAACACTACCAAAATATGCCTCTCAAAAATTAAACAGAAAAGGACTCAATGGCTGTCATCAGACCTTCCCCAACCCAGTCCTTAGTTAAAGCCATTCTCTGTGAATTTTTCATTTTAAAGAATCTCTGTAGTCTATATGATGACTCCAGTTATTGCTAAATGTGGGCAGTTGCACTGGTTTTTCCACCCTTCCTTTTTATACTTAACAGGAATTTTGATTCTAGATTATGGTGATCAAAATCAAAAGGCCACAAGAGAGAGAAGAGGACTTAAAAATAGATTCTGTACATATAAGTTAAAAGGAAGTATAGGAATATTGGCTGGAACAATGAGAGACTATTTGAAAGAGGAAATGAAAGAGCAGAAGCACTAAAAAAAAGACAGACAAAGATAAAAGGCAAATGATTTCAATTAAACATGATGGAAACATTAAAGAAAGGAAAGGAGACAAAAGCATTGCTGCAGATGTGAGAAATGGCAAAGAAAAGAGATTCAGTATTTAATTGTAGGATGGACTATTTGAACAAAGCAAGAAAATGAAAATACCATAAAGATATTAACAAAGGGAATAAGAAAAAGGAAGCTATTTCTATGCCTAAACTTCCATCACATCAGTTAGGAAGGGTAAAAAAGAAATCTCTGGATAGGGAAAAAGTGAGTGTTTTCTTCACCTGAACCAGTCAGTAAAAAACAAGGAAACAAGAATCTCAATTTACCCTGAACTGAAGAGCTGCATGGGCTCCCAGTGTAATCAGAGAAAAATTCCCCTTGACTTTAGTGGGATAGTCAAACCTCATACTGGGAACATTTACCTCTGGTGTGTATGCGTACAATTCCTTTGTTTTCCATTCAATTTACTCCTTTGGTAAATTTGTACCCAGTCTCAGTATGTATAAAATATGTAGGCAAGATGTATGTGTACATATTGTGTTAGGAAAATACATACACATATTGTGTTAGGAAATACACATCTTGTGTTAGGAAAATACAAGAACTTCCCCTGCCCTGTCATATATGCTTTTGAAAGGGTTTTGCAGGACTGTACATCATATAGGCAATAATGCAAAATGTGCTGCATGTAGTTTTAAAAGGGCATCATTGAAATATTATACTTATTGTCACACTGTTCCATACAGTGCAGATGTTTTCATTAGTGCAGGGGTTGGCAAACTACGGTCCTCCACATCCATTGGCTGCAGCATTCCAGTGCCATACTCCACCTCTCCCCTATCAGACATACCTGCTCTTTACCCTTACCACTAAATTTGCTCCTCAGCAAAGATGCTGGGCATGGGAAGGGCACTCGATGGTGATAGTAAGTGGAGACTGGGGAGGTGGGGGGTGGCGGGAACAGAGTAGGAGCGAGCACGTGAGCAAACAAGGAGTATTTGGGCAGTAGCAGAGAATTAGCAGCCTGGAGAGACAGTGGGGTAGTAAGCTGTGGCCTATTGTTCATAAAAATGGCTGACCCCTGCATTGACCCCTGCATGAATCTTATTACTTAATGAATGTATGTCATTTTGCTCAGTTTTAAGTGATCATCTAATGAAAATACCTTATTGCAATGTGTACATTTCCTGATACGTTTCTTGTGGTCCTGAGTATGACCGTAAACTGTGTCCAACTGGAGGGCCTGCTGGCAACAGGGCTATTCGTGGCGAGGTAGCTCCTACAAATACCAGTGTTGCAACCTCCACAGTAAGGCAAGTATAGAGAGCCTCAAAGCCCTAGCCCTCACTGCCTTATGATTAAGGGGCATCACCTTGACAGAAACATGCCCTCACTGTGGTGTTAGGCAGCCAGTAGCAGTTCTTGCCTGTTGCTCTCTGGCAGAAGCTATGACCATTGAGGCACTGAACATCTGGATTCTGTATCAATGGTCTAAAGGAGGCATGGTGGGTCTTGGGCAGCCTCCATTCTTCCATTCTCTTGCATAGACGTATGCATCAAAGGTCTTGGTGTTATGGTTGCCTGATGAATCCACAATCCCCCATGGCTGAGTAGGGCAGTGTGAAGTTTCAGTCCCTGATTCGATTCGGCAGAGATTCGGCCCGATTCAGTGGCTGAATCTCCGAATCCAAATCGAATCAGGAGACCCTTTAATCTCTCCAAATTGAATCAGAACCCTCCAAATGGATTTGGAGAGATTTGGAAAGATTCGGCGATTCAGACGTAGACACAGCTTTAAGTGTTTCTTCTATGTACCTCTAGGTACCAGGCAGGTCGTGAATACTGTGATGGTGGGGGTGATGGAGTGTCCCACAGGAGGGTGGGGAGCTCCCCAGAGCACTCAGCAACAGACCTGGAAGTGGACCAGAAGCACTTCTGGTTCACTTCTGGATCCGCCGGAGAGTGAGCAGGGGGACTCCCCGTGCCCTCATGGCTTGGCGACTGGTGCCTCCTGGGTCTGGGTGGGCACCCGGGGTCCCCCTGTGGCTGACCGCTGAGCTGAGGAAGCGCAGGGGGGCCCCCCAGCATGCTTGGTGGTAGACCCGGAAGTGGACCAGAAGTACTTCTGGTCCACTTCTGGGTTTGCCGCTGAGCACACAGGGGTCCCCCCGCATGCCTGGTACCTCAAGGTACGTAGAAAAACATTTAAAGCTGTGTCTATGGCCGAATCGCTGATTCTCCGAATCAGCATCGAATCTTCAGATTCAGGATTTGGCTGAATCAAATCAGGGACAGTGATCCAAATCAACTAATCGAATCACTGTCCCCAATTCGGGCTGAATCAGGAATGAATACAGCCTGTTCCACACACCCCTACGCCTGAGTGGCTGACCAGCAATTAATACTGTGGCTTTTGCCTCTCAGCCGCTCAGTGAGAGAAGGGGGCTCGGGAGGGGTGCAGCAAAAAAGTGAAATTAAGGGCACTACTGTACCTCAAACTTCTGCTGCGATTTAGGTAGGTCCCTAATCATGATCAGAGGATTGAGAGCTGCCTATGTTTCCTGACTGGTGTCTGCAAAAAATGTAAAATTCAATCTTAGTGCTGCACTGATTATAGGTCATGTATGTTGTGTCACAGATGAGAACTAAAAGAACCAGAAGGAGAAAACATGCAGCTATTGGCAACCAAAATAATTCAGGTTAAGTGATCTGTTTCACAAATGTTTAAACCCCTGACTGGTGTCATACAAGTATAATTAGTTTCAAATATCACTAATAAATCTATACACTATTGCTGAGTGACACATTGCATGTCCTTCTAAACCCTAACAACAGAAGTATCTCCCTGAACTCAGTGAGGCATTAGCTTCAACGTCTGGTGGAGGTCATGTGAATGGTACCACTGCAAAGCAGTCTACAAAACAGGACCAGTTCCTGATTTCTGTGTTGTCAAAGTCTTTGTGTTTGCTTTCCTCCCCTTCTAAGATCAGAGCAAAGTAGGGCTGGAAGGGACCTCATAAGGTCATCTAGTCCAGCCCCCTACTCAAGCGCTATATCAGACTCGGTGCTTACTCATGTTTCCAAGCAGGATTTTCCTGTCACACTGGCTCACATAGTAGAAACTCAAGGCTTTCTCTGCTCATTCATGCCTTAAATTGTTCCTTTTGGCTCTCCAGCTCAGGAACTATTATTACATGGATGATGGGCACTAAGGTCTTTCCCCCTAGCTCCCTTTAGAAAGTCTGGTAACAGATTTGGTATGCATCACCTGGTAAAGCGTCCCTTTGAATGCACAGTAAGGTAGATAAAGAAAGCAGGAAATTTTCCAAAAATTATACTGTAGGGTGCCCAAAAACTATTCTGTCAGTTTGTGGACAAAGGGATTTCACAATATTCTTATTAAAAAAATTAATGAATTTATTCTACTTTAATCAGTATATGCCCTAGTCACATAGTACATAGTACATGATTTGGCTGAAAACAATTCCACTGAGTTTGAAGACAGTAAATTTGTAAAACCTTCCACTGACTTTGTCAGTCACATTGTCTGAAAATATTTTTCCTTCATCACTCAGAAACCAAATGAGGAACAAAACTGAACTGTAAGTCTGCCATATGGCTTGCATATAGAAGAATCTAAGAATGACATGAACCAGATTCTGTACACATGGACCAATGTCTCCCATATATACTGTTAAAAAGCAAGATGTTGATTCTGTGTTGTGTATGTTGGGTACTGGTACCAGCTGGAGCGTTTGGCAAAAGCAAAGCCAGTGAAACATTACAATAATTTAATATATATATTTAATATATTTCCTTATTTCACATGCTTCCCTCCCCCTTTCCTTTCCCCATTTTCCAGGGTTTTGGAATCTCAGTTTAACACCAAACCCTTTTCATAGCCCACAATTTACCCTAGCAAATTCCTATCCCTATAGTCACTGCCCAGTTTGCATTTCTGTAAATAAACAGCAATTGGAAATCGTTCTTTTTTTCTTCCTGACATCATTCCTTGTTATATTTGTTTTCTCACCAGACTGATGCTCATCAGCTATTGAGATGTAACACAAAGAGTGGAGGTCAAATTCTTTTTCCGTGACCCACTCCAAATAGACAGCTATGTCCCGTGAGGCTCTCTGAGGACAGATTCCATTCTGCAGGCTGTAACCTGGCTACACCGGCTTTCTCAGCAGTTCTAACTCTGCAAGGAGGATTTGGCTGGTAGCTCTTCGTACCTGCACCCCGTCCTGTCTAAGGCAGTTTACACGGAAGATGGGGATTACAGGAGCTGTATGGTGATGGCTGTTTAAGAATGCACTAAATTAGCTCTTCCCAGGCTAGTGGTACCCTATTTTCAGCAGTACAACCAACTGGAAGGCCTGCTAATGGAGAGCATTTTGGGTGCATTGAGCGTCCTCCCATCTGGTAAACTGTGCTTGCTTGGTGGTTGCTTGTGTTTCTGCTATACCTGATCTGGAGAACCTGCTATGGGCTTGAATATCAAAACCAGGGATATGCACACTACTCCTCAGACTGGCTTTTCTGATTTCATTAATGCAACTGTTGTTGCTCTGAAAAGCTCGATAGTCTATGGCTACAGTGAGATTTATATTGATTGATTAGTTTGTTGCTGTCTGCAAACAAGAATCAATGGTTGTGATGTTGGGGAGTGGGCGGCCATTGTTTTCTGCACAACAGCTTTATGCCCCTTGTTTTATGGTCCCAACCTCTGGCTAGAACTTATGCTAGCAATGTTTTGAGTTCCTTTCTACTACTTTCCCCCTTCTGCTGTGTGTAATTCTCCCATAAAAATTAATGGGAATGAAGTACTGCATTACATATCCAGGGGAGAAAAACAGACTGTGTTTTTTTTATTTAAAGCCTATTTTAGCTGCAAATTTTGCTTTCCTTTGCATAAAATATTAAGGCAGAAGATGGCTAAGATTGATTACAAATGGCACTTAAACTGGCACATCTGCAAAACAAAACCTTAACATAAGATATTAAGCCCCATGCATCTCTGCAGTGCTAACGAAATTTTTTGAAAGATCCTTGCATTTTACTATTTCCAGGGAACAAAAATGTTCCTATTATAGCAATTCTGTTAGCTCTTTTATAGTTGAAGAGCATGTAGTGTAACAAATGAACTCTGCCTGCTTTTACAGGGAAGTTTTCAAGGGCAGGTTAGACAGACACTTGGCTGGGATGGTTTAGTCAGAGATGATTCTACTCTGAGCAAGGAGGCTGGACTAGATGATCTTGAGAGGTCCCTTCCAGCCATATATTCCTATGATCCTAAATCAGTTCAATGCCCTTATTTTTAAAACAAAGATAGTTTCAACCCCCACAAAAAACCTTGCAGCTTTGTACACTTTAGTTAATGGATGAATTAAAAGTGGCTTGATTTGAAAAATAGTTTTTGCAAGGAATTTGTAATTAAAATGCACAATGGTATCATTGCCACAGAAGGGAGTTTTGTTTTAAGCGCACAAATATTTACACTTGGAAAAAAGGTGTCAGGACATGCAATATAATAATATATGTTAGCATGGAGAAATTCTATTAATATGAACTATTTATTTGCATTTTGTTTTCAACTACAATTAAGCAAAATTTCCAAATGAAATTCACTAATGATTTTGAAGGGATTTTACATAATAAAAGCAATATGTCAATGCACACAAGTGTTTCTTGGAGTAAGAACAATGTGTCCCATCAACAAGAGGTCACTTTGGTTTTATAGTAAAGGTACATTATTTTCTACACAGAGCTTATTAGGAGATGGTTTTCCCATCCTGCAAAAGCTTGAGGTTTCAAAAATGTTCCTGTTCTGCACTGGAATGAATTCAAGACCTTTTAAACTTTTTCAAAGTGGAAAAGGTCCAGAAAAAGATATGACAACCCCACACCAGAGTAGCCAACAATCCAGTGGTTAGGGAACTCATACAGCATGTGGAAAATTAACATTCAGGTCCCTGGTCTGACTCAAGCAGATTAGGGACCTAAAAGCTAATCTTCCACAATTCAAGTAAGCATCCTGACCACCTGCTCATTTGTTATTCTGGGATGGGACTCTTAAAACATATGCTGGTCTTTTTCTACATTGCATAAATAATTATACATTTATTGGGCCCAAAAGTGAAAATGACTTGCTTGGGATGGGGAGAACAAAGTTCATGCCCCTGCTCCAACGTATACAGGAATGAATTTCCCCCCAAGAAAAATATCATGCAGATAAGCTCTGCAATTATTGGCAAAGCTGGTAGGGTCACCTGAAGCTAAGGTTGGAAGATGTTTTCCATTAAGGACACCTGCTTTAAGTTGTTTGTATCCTTGCCAAACTTTAATGTTTCAGGTTGAACAGTTCTAGGGTGGAGCTTTGCCTCAGACTGGTATTTTTTGTTTTGTTTTGTTTTTAATTTCAGTTTACATTGTATGTGTGAACAGGATTAGACATAGGCAGTGGAAGGCCAGGGCTAATGGGGCTTAGTGCCCCCCCCCCTCCCCCAACAAAACAAACAAACACGGAGCAGTGGTGGCAGCACAGAGGGCGACAGGGCAGCACGGGCTCCAGGCAACTTCAGTGGGGAGGGGCACGCACAGATTCAGATGTTCAGGGCAGCGGCATGCAGAGCACTGCCCAGCACGGCAAGCAAGTCTGAGAAGAGGAAGGGAAAGGGGTGGGGGCAGACCAGATTGAGGCCTCTTCTCTCTCCTCTGCTCCTTCCCCTCCAGAAACTTACCTGCTGGGTGGGGAGGGAGGTGAGTGCATGCATGTGTTCAGCACCCCAACCCCCCCCCCCCCCCCCAAATAATATCTTCTCCCTCCACCTATGGGATTAGAGGAAAATATGTTTTGTCCTTCTTACAGTAGTGTAAGAGTAATGTTGCAGCCATGATGATCCAGAATACACTCATCATTAAGAGCACCTTTCTACCAGAACAACCACTCTGTCTCTGACCTACCTTTGTGCTCAAGGGAAATCTACGTAACACCTTTAAAAGGCAAACTTCAGAACAAAAATTCATTAGCTGGATGGAGACTACAGCTAGAAACAGATGTTGCTGAATGGAGAAATTTGGCTGTGCCACTATGTATTGTGGCACAGACACAGCTGACTTGCTTCACTGGGTGAAACGCAAGTTGCCGCAACCCTTGTCTTGTCATTGATGGTGTGCAACAAGTGTCTGGGGCAGTGGGGAAAGCGTCACAAGGTAATAGACATCTGCTGCAATAAAGCAGCAGAGTCTGTTACTACCTTTTGTTGTGCCACTGATTTTCAGATCATGTGGCATAATAAAGGGTAAGGATGTCTGTTTGCTTTGCATTTGTGCCCCATTCCCCGTTTTTATAGGTCTTGAAGTCCTAGTACTCAACTTATTTTGCTAATTGTGTGTCTGCTACACCTGAGAATTTCTCCCAGCCCCTGCCCTATGCTGTGCTTAACTTGCTAGGCCTAGCTTCCTAGAATAAGAGACCTGAGGAAGAATGTCTTACATTCAAAAGTTTGTCTGACTTAAGTACATAGTTGGTCCAATAAACGATACCACCCTAAGAAATCCTTGTCCTTGTTAAAATTTTTTGCAATCGTTCATTGTGAAGCTCTGGAACATCAGTGCTATGGAACAGAGATTCAAAATCTGACAGTATCAAGCATCACAAAGCACATGCACAATGAATGGAGTTGAATTAAACTTATATAGGTAACCTAAATTCAGGTACTTTCAAAATGTTTGGTTCTAGGCTTAACCTTAATGTTCTTATAAAATGCAGTAATGTAGGGCATTTATACATATTCTCTGGGAGTGTGTGTATGGGAGGGCCACTGTAATTGAAGTGTCATGTGTATCAGCATCCCTGCACTGAAAAATAGTGATGGTGGCACCTTAAAGCTTGTTGAATGCCATTTTTCAGCACGGGGACACTGATACATGTAATGCTAGAGTCTGCTGGAGCACAGTAATTACCACACTGCAGCAGACTCAATTAATCAAGTCTGCTCTAATGCACTGTAATTACAACACATAGGAGCAGCCTCACTGCACGTGTATTGGTGTCCATACAAACCAGTACTAACTAGTTAGTTATCCATGGATCACGAGTGATCTGTTGAGGGAACTGTGACCAGTCTGAATCTACAAAGAGCTATCCTTTTTAGGATGTGTAACTTCTTGGGGAATCTTCTCTATGTAACTTATGATTTCCAGTTAGATTTTAAATCATTAGTATCCTTACAACTTTCACTACAATCTGCCTTACGCTGTTTACTGTAAAGAAACAAGGGAGTGGTGCCAGCATGTCTATTCATGAATAGGTAGATTATTAGAGAAAGCTTGATAATTTCTGAATGGGATGTATGATGTGGCTAATTTGACAGCTGAGGCCTGAATTCTCTGACTGAGAGAGAGAAGAATGAAAAATAACTGCATTCTACTTTCCCCAACTTGTCTACAATGAACTGGGATGCAGAGGCTGTGTCTACATGTTAGTTAATGTCCTGTAGTTACTGCACATTAAGTTTAGTACTTGCATAACCAATGTTATCCATGTTCATTAACTGGCACTACTGCATGGTAGTGCTGGCGCATGGCTTTTTAGTGATGCTTACAGCACAGTAGCCTAATACTACTGTTTAGCAAGGCATTAGCATGGTTTCTGCCCTACACACTACTGCACAGTAGAACTAGGCTACTGAGCAGTTACTGTCTCATGTAGACGTGCCCAGTTTCTCCCAGAAACAGAAGAGAGAAATCACTTACTAATGCTGGGTCGTATCAGTCATGGAACCTGAAGGATTGAGAGGGACCTGGGGAAAGCCAAGACAGAGGGGCTTGCTTTTGTAACAAAGAATGCTCTTGAGTGTTAATGAGTCAAAGAGAAATTGAGGCATTGTCTAAATCTAAAGATTTCCTGTACTAAAATTCCTTTCCTAAAATTCTCCCAGACATTATTACCACCTCCCCATTTATGAAGGTCTTTCTAGCTTTATAAAGTCCTATATTGTTAGTGCCTGGGTCATTTTATTTCTGCTCTTTTTTGAGATCAAGTTCAGTTTGAATATCCCCAATTCCACATAAGAGCATATGTGATGGCATAATGTTTTCACTGGTATGTTCTATATATACTTTGATGTTTTATTTGCTTTGTATGATGAATACTGAGTTTGAGCCAATGCACTGCATGATGATATCAAATGGACATTAAAGATGCATTTTAAAAAAAGTACTTGTAAGCAATTTGAAAATTGCAAATCGTAATAGCAAAATGAAGGAAAAATACCATTCAGGTTCAGGCAGTGAGAAGCAAATGAATGCAAGTCTGTAAGGATATTGTGGCAAAGGTAAGGAAACAACTTTACTAAACCCTTGATTTTCTATCTAAGAGTTTAATTAAAAATAGAGACTTTGAGGCCTCTAAGTGTACATTGCATCGTCTTGTTAATACTCTGCCTAGTCATATGTCATTACCCACCACTGCCACAAACCTACTTGGTTTTATTATTTGCTTAGGATATATCCTAAGACACTTGGTTGCAAACCAACTTAGATCTACTGTATTGCAACAACACGAATTTTAGCAATAATACAGAGTCTGTCAGTGGTTCACTTACAGTGAAGCATATTTGGATTTTATGTACTAACATTTATTTATTTACATATCTATTTCTTGTTGGTTAATTAAATAATATGTCTTGCTTTTCAAATAGATTGCTCATGGTTATTAATATACTTTATAGGTATTCTAGGGAATTGTAGAAATTGGTATGGATCTTGTTTTATTGTTGCTGTTTTTAACTGAGAAAAGCAAGGAAACTAGTATTTTTACAGCAGCCATTTTATCAATTTAAATGACTGTCCCTCTTCACTCAATTATGAAACCTTTATTTATAAAAGAAACTGATGACATTCAGCCTTGATTTCCACTACTCTAGGGAATATCACTAAAAAACTTCCCACACTCGTGGAAATATTACAATAGAAAAGCCTCTGCTGACTTCAAGTGTGTTTATAACCATGGCATTTGACAAGGTGATTAAAACACTGGAAGTCAGTGAACACTAGTCTGCACTAAGGTTACTGATGGCCCTATCATTTGTGCAAATGAAATGAAGGCAGGATCCATGGGATTTGTTTGCCTGAATATCTGGTCCAGATACGGACTATACTGCCATCTCATTGGACTCTGTTGGTGCAACTGAGCAGTCCATAGTTTCCAGCTAAGCTTGGGCTTTGATGAGAGATAGCAGAACAGATGGAAAACAAGAATATAGTTTTGCTTTGGGTTTTTGAGCTATTAGGATACACTGTGGTCATATTTACATATTTTTATTTGAGCTTAGAGATTTTTTAATTAAAAAAATTAAAGCTAGATTTACATCCATTCATCTGACAGAAGGGGATTAAGAAAACCCTTTATTATCACATTACTCTTGATAAAATCACAAGAGCTGGCAACATTTGGCAGTCATAGTGATCAAGATAAGATTTTTATCAGCAAGAAGTATCCTAAATTGTTTTCACTGCCTGAAAACTGTGCTAGTGCAATGTGGTTTTTGTGGAACTATATTTTTAAATTGCTTGGAGACCTCAAAGCATAAATGTGATTGCCCATGTATTAACAAGTGTTTTATACAGTGTTCCAAAGTAAGGTATTTGCTTTGATCAACACAGCTCTGGGAGCTCAGGGCCTGGCTGCCGAAGAACCTGTCCTTCTGCGCGACACTGCTTCAGTTGTGATCAACAGAAAAATGAGAGAGAAAACTCCTATTATTCCCTATTATTAAGGGTGGTGTTTGGAAGCAGTGCATCTTCCTGACCCTGAAGCTAACCTACCAACCTCTAATTTGATAGTTGCTTGATGTGCAGGAGTGTCAGGACCAGCTGTAAGGCTTATCTGGGATTTTAGATGGCAGAACAATACATGCTAGTTTGGCGACAGATTTTATTTTCTGTCATGCTAACAAATTGGGAAGTTAACCTGAGAAACAAGTGCTAGTCCTTTTTTATGGTCATCCTTAGTTCTGTAGACTTTATTATTTTACTAGTACTGTCTTGGACACTTTTGTAAGTAATGAAGACTTCTCTCTGAACGCAGTCAGTTTTCTTGCACGTTCAGCACTGCACCACTGGAATGAGCAAAGCTTTATGAGCAGAGAAGTAAAGTGCAAGTGCAGCTTTTTTCTTTCAATCTGATGAGAAATTATTTTAAAAGCTCAGCACTTTGCACCTAATCCAGTAACTAGTAACAACGTGACTGATGTTTCACCATTGCTCATCCTGGGAACTGGGAGTTCTGTCTTCGTGGGGGGAGTTCTGATGTTAAATTATTCTACTTGTTTGTTTTAATTTCATAAAATGCTGAACAGATACACTATAAATTCTCCAGGACTACAGATGCTTCCTGTTTACCTCTCTGGTACTGAATCTGCATGCTAGGTTAAACCCTCAGGGAGTGATGCTGACCTTACCTACACTGTAAACCATGACTGACTCTCAGAAATCAATAGAACTACAGTTTGTGAGAATAAGACCTGAACCTAAGGGGTTATGATCTCCATATCTGATGACTCTATCTTCCCTTTAAAATGGCAGAGCTTTAAGTTTTATTCCTATACACAAAAAAGCACATGCTGCATTGTTTAAACAGCACAGAATTATAAGAATTACAACTGGACCCCTTCACACAAATTATCTTTCACTTCTAAAACTAAATATTGATTGGATACAAATGCAGTTCTTATGGGCCACATCCTGTACAGTCATGCCAACTACCACATTTTTTTTACTTCAGTATCAGAAGATACAACTTCAGTATACAGAAGACTGAGGTGGGATTTAATAGCAGCCTTCAACTACCTGAAGGAAGTTCAAAGAGGATGGAGCTAACCTAGTGGTTCTCAATCTGTGGTATGCATACCACCAGTGTCATGCAGACAACCTGTCAGTGGTATGAGTTAACAAATTTATTATAATTACTTTATATGACAAAAAAATGCTGGTGGTACTTAAGGTTGTATCATTTTAAACTGGTGGTACACAATCTGTCAGTTTGGGAACTGCTGAGCTAGACTGTTTTCAGTGGCAGCAGATGACAGGACAAGGAACAATGGTCTCAAGTTGCAGCAAGAGAAGTTTAGGTTAGATATTAGGAAGCATTTTCTCATTAGGAAGGAAGTAAAACACTGGAACAGGTTACCCAGAGAGGTGGTGCAATCTCCATCCTTGAAGGTTTTCAAGACCTGGCCAGACAAAGCCTTGTCTGGGATGATCTAGTTGGGGGTAGTCCTGCTTTGAGCTGGGGGCTGGACTAGATGTGACCTTCTGAGGTCCCTTCCAACCCTCATTTTCTATGATCAGGCCCAGGCAGTGGAGAGTTTCTGATGGTTGTGCTCTTTGCAGACAGGACCTGCTTAAACATACCTCACTAGTTTGTAAAATGACATGATGTAGCTGCACATGAACATTTACAGTACAAATAACCTTGTACATGGTACAGGATGATTTTACTGTTGATTTATGCAAGGCGAGAATTTGGCCCAAAGTTAATATACTGCCATATCCTAAAAGTGACTATGTTTTTGTCATTGTGATTTCAATATATATGGGCTTCAATTATGTTAAATGTATGTTACCACAGCAATTGCAGTAGGTTACCATTATGTGAGAAGTCTGGATTGACTTCCAAGGGCAGACTTTAAGTACAACAGCAATGATAGTATTTCCTTCAAATTGTTTATATTCTAGAATTTTTAAATATACATTTTATAATGATCAAGCTGAGTGTTAGTTAAACAAGACACTAACTGAAATTTAATTCAGACATGGTTATCTTTATGGCTGAAACTTTCTACCACATGTTGTAACAGCTGATTTTATTTGTAAATTAGCCTTCTTCATGCTGTTGCTATAAGGAAATGGATACTATCTGAGCAGCTTCACAGATATACTGATATGGCTGTGTGTCTGGCAGTAATACTAGCTAAACCAAATATGACTGTGTCCAAAGATATTTTAAAGGCTCTACATGGTGTGTTCCTTCATAAAGCCAATAGTTTTATCAATGTCTTAGAAGTCAGACACAATGCAAACTTTGAAACCTCTTATGTCCTGAAATTTAATATTAGCATCATAAACACACACAGACTTCAAACACAAAGAAGTATGGCACAATACAAACTTTTGTTTGAAACTGTAGGGGGTGGGTGAGGGCTTGTTGAACATTAACTTTGAAGAAGTATCTGTTGTTGTGTACTACTGCAGGTAAATGATCCAAATCTTCTTATTTAAAAGAATCGCTGAACTAGAGCAGGGCAAGGGTTTTTTCCCCCCTCTGGTTGTCCGGCACTGCATGAGAGACTGGCTTCTTGCCCACACAGCTACAAGGATTATTAGCATTTGCCTTATTGAAGACCTCTCATTTTATGTAAAGTTCACTAATTTTAGGTACTCAGAGTGCAAAGATATACAAGTAGTAGAGCAGAATGTCAATTATTTGGAAGTCCATTATCTAGAAGGTCCCCCAATCTTTGCCTTCATTCTAACATGAGCAGAGAGTGGCTGACTCTCTGATAGCCCATTGTCATGAAAGAGGAAAAGGAAGCACCCTGCCCCTTTTCAGAGGGGAAGGGGAAAACTCTTCCTTGGGATGATCCTACAGCCAGCCCCAATATGGCAGCATAAGGGACAAGCCTCTGGCTTTGAGACCCTGGCTCTTCTCAGTCCCTGGTTTTCCAGTGATCCATAGCACCCTCACCTCTGGATAGAAGTGCACTGATACATCAGTCCAATATCAAATCAGGAGCGATATAAAGAAAATTGACTATATAAGAAATAGTCCTGATGTGACCGATAATGTGGCCAATAAGTGCCACGTGCATCCGCACAGTAGCAGCGCAACACATAGGCAGCAAGGAGCACAGCCCGGTAGTTTGGAGAGCTGTGTGCAGCTGGTAAGTCTGTTGTGGAGGAAGCGGAAGGGAGAAGGGAAGGAGTGTGGTGAGGTGCAGATTGAGGCCCCTGCAGTGAGGGAAGGAGTGGGGCTGAGGTTGGGGCAGGCCCTGCACTGCTGGGGCGGGGAGGGCACAGGACGGAGCCATGGCTCATCTGGGGGGCATGGGGAGGGGGCGGCTCCCGCCAATCTGCGCACCCCAGGAGGGCATGGAGGGGCATGTGCCCCCTGGATCTTTGTGAGGCAGGGCAGGCTGCTGCTGTGGGCTGGGGCCAGGCTCTTCCCAGCACAGGTGAGGAGATGGGGGCGGGGAGAGGGGGGGGGCTGAAATGGGGCTGCACTCGGGGTGGGCAGCAGCAGTGCTGGGAGGGGTGTTGGGGGCCTACGGCAAATTTTGGGGTGGCTAAAGCCCCCCCATAGCCCTCTTCCCAGTGCCACTGCCCACCCCGAGCCCAGCCCAGCCCAGCCCATGCTGGGAAGAGCCCGGCACAGCCCTGGCCCCAGCCCACAGCTGCAGCCCGCCCTGCCCCGCGCAGATCCGGAGGGGGACCC
>NW_005842038.1:2331442-2331939 GCF_000455745.1 Alligator sinensis | reverse complement strand
CCCTACCCTGTCTGGGCAGCACCTGCCCCAGCCCCACCCCCAGTCCCACTCCTACCCTCACCCCAGGGGCCTCAATCTGCCCTCCCCCACAACGCCCCTTCCCTTCCCCCTCCCCTTGCACCACAACAGATTTACCAGCCAGACACTGTTCTTCAAGCTTCTGGGCTGCATATCAGAAATCAGATTGGTATTGGCTGACATGCCTCCTTAAAAATCAGCTATCAGTATCAGCCCCAAAAATCTCTATTGGTACACCCCTACACTGCTTCAAAACAAACAGTTCCCTCTGTCCTCTCTCTGCCTGCCCTGGGACCATCCCTTCTCCATCTGCCCTGGGACATTCTCTCTGCTCAGGTCCCTCAGAGCCTCACTCCCTCCTCAAGCCCAGACAGCCATACTTGTAACAAAACAGTTATAAAACTATAATCCTAACCCAGGGACAACAGTCACTCAATACAATGAAACATTAAGTCATAAGGAACCAATCAGGGGAAAGA
>NW_005842038.1:2307407-2331411 GCF_000455745.1 Alligator sinensis | reverse complement strand
CAAACCTACATGAACTCAAAAAATCACTGCAAACCAAAACAAGCCGAGTTTCACGTGGCACTATAAACTTTGCTGCCAGACTCCCAGGTAATACAGACCACTTTTCATCTAGAATTTGCTTTCTGCACTCTTAAGAAAGCAGCTGCTGTCAGGACTGAGTGTTGACTCCCTTGCTACTACCAGCACACACCAGGAAAAAGGCAGGTGCATGTATTTACTGGCATCTGTTTTTTATTTTTAACTGCTCTGCATTTCACTGCACTGTGCTGAAGGCTAGAAAACGATTCAATTTTGTTTGGGCTCCACTGTTAAAGCAAGACTTACAGCCCTTTTAAAATCAAATATTGGCTCCACCAGCATCATGCACTGAACTGATTTTTCTGTAAACTTTTACGTCAGCTTATCACACAACATATCCATTTGTGATCACATTATAAATCAAAGGATTGGCTCAAATGTTTCTACTATGCCATGATATGTTACCACTGACTCTCTTTGTTTCTAAAAACAGTTAGCACATTTAAAGTGCTGTACAACTTACCTGAGGAATGGTCTCAAAGGCAGTAGTGGAAGCTCCATTTATGACACTCATCCATACATATAAGACATAAGTGGGGTGACAGAATAGGATGAAGAGCATAATTGTATGGGTGTTTATATATGTACTTTAGAGCTATAAATACGGAAATGAAGTGTTCTGTCTACCCTAAAAATGTGACAATGCTATTTAATGTTAACTTATTCTACATCAGGGGTGTCCAACCTTTTTGAATGTGGGGCCGGATCGCAAACTTTTTATCATCCAGTGGGCCAGCGAGCCATATTCAAAGACGTCACAGGAAGTGGTATTATATCAGGAAGTGATGTCACATGACCTTTGACACCAATGAAGTTGCAGGGGTTGACACGGTGCTGGTTGACATGGCATGCATGCCCGGGTTGACATGGTGCTGCAGGAGCCGCTTGGCTACAACCGGGTTGACCTGGTGCTGGAGAAGCTGCGGGGCCAGGCCGGGGTTAACCTGGGGCCCGCCTGGCCTGCTGGTGCCATGCCCTGGTTGACATAGTGCTGCAGGACCCGCCCCCAGCCAGGAAAAGCGGCATGCAGCTGAAGCGGGCTTCCCATGTGCTGCTGGGGACGGAAGGAGGCTGGCCAGGTCTGCACTGGCCAGCAGATGCGGTGGCGGAGCCACATGCCACTCAGGACTGACCGGTGCAGGCTCATCGCGGCCTCGTGCGCCTTGTGCACGGGCGGCTCCTCACCGTGCTCCCTCTGCGCTCTCTGCCCACCTAGCCGCTGCGGCTCTGCGCTCTCTGCCCGCCTCGCTGCGCTCCATCCGCCCTCGCTGCGCTCCATCCTCACTCTCTGCCTGCCTCGCCGCTGTGGCTCCGCGCTCCTTCCGTGCTCCCTGACCGCCTCACCGCTGTGGCGCAACGCTCTCTGCCCGCCTCGCTGTGCTCCCTCCATGCTCTCTGCCCGCCACGGCTCTACACTCCGCAGCGCTCCCTGCCCGCCTCGCCGCACTCCATCCGTGCTCTCTGCCTGCCCTGCCACCACAGCTCCACAGCGCTCCCTGCCCACCTCACCGCACTCTATCCGCGCTCTCTGTCCGCCTTGCCGCCACAGCTCCGCAGTGCTCCCTGCCCGCCTCGCCGTGCTCATTCCATGCTCCCTGCCCGCCTCGCCTTCGCTGCGGCTCCAGGCCAGACAAAATGGCTTGGCAGCCCACATGCCATATGTTGGACAAGCCTGTTCTACATCAATCTAACTGAAAATGGAAATGGTTAAAGTTATGCTGAAGCTGATAGATATGTTCTCAAACTCAAAAGGAAAGCTTCCTATAACCTTTGATTTTTACCAAGCCTTGCCCCAAACAACACTATTATCTCAGATCAAAATGTCTCCATGTCACTAGCACTGACCACAGCAAGCATTTAGCTGAAATATGTAAAAAGATGTTTTCCCATGGAGAACAAAAGGAACCATCACCCAGGTAGAGGGTGAAGGAGTCAAAGCTAGGAATGCCCTCAAAGAACAAAGTAGGCAATACATAATTAAATAAATTATTATTAAATTGAGCATACTTGAAAATTTGATTTTGCTGAAGTAATCCCTCCTCAGCCTAATTATCTGAAAATCTACAGCTTGTTTCTGAACATTCATTACTCTAAGAAGCTAATCAGAGACTGGCTAACCTTTTAACCCATTTTTAATAGTGGAGTAAGATACATTTGTTACCCGGGGTTACTAGGAATAACAGCCACAAATTGTGAGAGAGAAGGTTCAGGCTGGACATCAGAAGACATTACTTTACAGTTAGGGCTGCCAGGCTCTGGAATGGGCTCCCAAATGAGGTGGTACTCTCTCCTACCTTGGGGGTCTTCAAGAGGAGGCTGGACAGATATTTGGCTGGGGTGATATGACCCCGGGCACCCATTCCTGCCTGGAGCAGGGGGTCAGACCTGATGATCTGTTTAGGCCCCTTCCGACCTTAAGTACTATGATATAATACCATATAAAAAGTATTTTTAAAAATGCACACAAACATGAACAGTAAAAAACTAGTGGCACCCCGGAGGCTTGCAGAGAATAAATATTATTTTTATCGTAAAAAATTCCAGCGTTATCATATAAATGATAAACCTAACATTAAATATTTAAGTTTTCATTTTGTACTATTTGTACTTGGCAATAATGTTCACATACAACTGAAAGCAAAGAAAGGAATCTTTAGTAAAAACAATGAGCTAGACTGGAAGCAAACTTAAAAAAAAAACAACCCACGGTTTGGAACACTTATTCTTCATGGAATGTAGAAGAAAATACAAGAAAAGGAGAAAGAGGTTCTGTGGACCCTTGAAATGCAATATGAACACTTGGCAAACTGCCAGTCTTTAAGTAAATGTATGAAAGATTTTATCCTAAGGGCATTTGTTGTTAAACCCAGTTAATGAACAGTACAAGTGTCAGTAAAGGAATGTGGTCAGCAAGTCATCTTTTTATCTTTCACTTAGAAGTTGTTTGATGGCAAAAGCAGTAAATTAACTTATGTATGAATAACACAAATGCTAACATATTTGGATTCTGACTTTTGACAGCCCTGTTCTTTTAATCATGAAAGCAAAATTAGAAAGAAACAATCAAAAGAACAATGAAATAGTCATGTATTTGTAATAACATATCAGCATGACTTTAGTATTAGAGGCATTTGATTCATGACCCAGATACATGACATGTTTATACTTCTGTAATGTACATGGGTTTTATACACTGATGTAAAATTACACCAAACAAACGGGCATTAATTCCAAGATGGCTGTAGGCAGTGGCAGTACTGAGCCTTACCAATAAGTGGTCAGTAACAGGTACTGTATTAATCAGAATCCAAGAAGACACTGAATTTAAGATTACCTCCCCACAACGGCAGCTCTGGCCCCAGCCCAGTGGTGGTGTCATCACTGGCAGCAAATGTGGCTCTGGCTCTGGTTTGGGGCAGGAGCCAGAACAGCTGCCTGTCCTGGGCCAGTACCCAAATCCAAGACAAGGCTCCCTGCACTCATATGTTGAGTTGGGAGCAGGGGAAGGAAATCTAGTCTTAGATTTGAGTAAATGCAGTGAGAGACTGTGTACCTGGAGCAGATGGCTACCATGGAATAGCTCTGCAAACTTAACACCTATGCTCCTATAAATTGCATCAATCTAGTTTAACTGAAATTAAATTCTATGCCGGATTCAAGCGTAGTTTTACCCCTGATTTTTCCTGTGGTAATCTGTACCAGATTCAAGTGAGTTATACCAACAGGGGTGAGTTCTGTGTCTTCTTCCATTTTCATGCTTGCATAAAGAATGATTGTCAATTATGTCATCAAAGTCAGTGATTGTGATTCTCAATGAGTGTGCTGGGGAGCCCAGGGGTACCATGAAATCCTTTGAAGAGTACTACAAGGTATGAGGAGATAAACAGCTGAGTGCAGGTTTGGACACAGTCCCTGCCCCTATCACCCAGCCAGTCTGCAAGCACTTAAGCACTGTTATAAATTTGTTTTTGAAACAGGGTGTCACTCGATTCACAAAAGTTACAGAGAGGTGCCTTGAGTCTAAAGAGGTTGAGAACCACTGGTGAAAGCTTTTAGCAATGCTTGAAGAGCAAGCAGTTCCCATTTAACACCCTTCTTTTAAAAGACTGAAGATTCTTCTCAAATTATGCATTTTCCTCTTTGTACATCTGGCTTCTAGAGATCCTGAACAAACTGTGTGATAACAAGTGATGATTAAACTTTCTTATGCTAAATAATTAAAGACCTTAATTCTATTAATAATTAAAGGTAAATGATAGGCACTATTCTTTCACAAGAAACTGATATCCAGATAACCATGATTTCATCTAAAATGTCAATTCTTCAAAATGTGTATTTATTAATTCATTATACCAATTAAAGGATTCATTTTTAAAAGGAGCAGTTCACTATGATGAAAGACTGCAGTCAAAATAAAAGGTAGTCAGTCCCTATTCTAAATTATATGACTTCTGAGGACAGGCTGGGGGAACTGGGCTTATTTAGTCTGGAGAAGAGAAGACTGAGAGGGAATTTAGTAGCAGCCTTCAACTACCTGAAAGGGGGGGAGGTCAAAAGAGGATGGAGCTGGACTATTCTCAGTGGTGGCAGATAACAGAACAAGGACCAATGGTCTCAAGATGCAGCACGGGAGGTTTAGGTTGGATATTAGGAAAAACGTTCTCACTAGGAAGGTGGTGAAACACTGGAACAGGTTACCTAGAGAAGTGATGGAATCTCTATCCTTGGAGGATTTTAAGGTCTGGCTCAACGAAGTCCTAGCTGGGATGATCTAGTTGGGGATGGTCCTGCTTTGAGCAGGGGGTTGGACTAGATGACCTCCTGAGGTTCCTTCCACCTCTCATTTTCTAAGTTTTCTGAATTTCCAAAATCTTGCTGAGACAACAAATGACTGCAACAGGGACAATATCCAAAAGTCCCTTGGGAGTCACTGCTCTTCAGATAAATGCCCCCATCTGGAGGGGCCTCAGCAGGCAAAAGCATAACAATATTAAGGAAAAAGTTCTCACAGCATTGTCCAAATTGGGGGGTGGAGAGAGAGAAATCAAAATATCCCAGAGTTAAAGTTCAGGTCACACATAATGGGGGCTGCAGGGGGGAAAGGGGCAGGGGCTCTCACACATGAGGCATAATTTTAGCTCTGACTGAACTGTGTTCCATGTAGAAAAGAGGAGAAAGTGCAAAAATATGGCTACAAATAGATCAGAAACGTAATTGAACAGTGACACAAACAAATCCATGTATATTTTAAATAAGCATTAGGTCATTGTTTATTCAGTACAATCTGAAATGTCTATTGTTTGGCAGCCACAGCATGGCACCACTTTTATTTCATCTACCTTAGAAGAGGAGTGACTAGCAAAACATCCATTTGTCTTGTAAAGGATGTGATTTAAGTTACTATTTAAGGATCTTAGTGATTATTCTCTGAACTAGTATTCTGATGAAATTATACTGTAGTTTTATTGCTTTGTTGTTTTTTGTTGGATTTTTTTTCTATTAAGATCCTTATTTTAGTCAAGAAGAATGACACCATGAGATTTTTGTAGAGAACATAGTGCACATCAGGTTTCCTACATATATAATTCAGTGCAAAACAAGGTAAACAAGGCAAAATGGAGGAGCTGGCAGCATTTGGCAACTACTAGAACTGTTAGGTTCTCTCACAAGCTAAGCTCTCTGCAAAGCAGAAGGCAGTTATGAAGTTCCTTGGCATGGCTTGTAATTATAAGTGTTCACCAGGGATCCTGGTTTTGTCTGTTCAAAAATCTCAAATTCTTTGACTAAAACCCAAAATCCATGTTTTTCCATGGATTTGGAAGCCTACCAGTGCCTCAGTCATTACAATAACATAAATTCTAAATACCTATATATTTTGGTGTTTGATTTGGGGTTTTTTCATGGAAAATCAGAGCTCCTCCTACCCACTTCACCCCCCTGGATGCGATTCCAGCTGTAGCTGTGTCCCCCACTGCTTTATGATGCTGAGTAGCCCTCATATGCCATTGCCCTGTCCCTGCCCATGCCTTTGCCACTCACACCCAACCCCTGCCCCCTGGCCCTGCTAGTGCCCCCCATCTCCAGGTCCCAGCGCCCCAGTGTGTGAGGAAGGGGGGGGTGTGGGCACAAGTGACACAGCAGTGGGGGCAATGAGAGGGGAGATGTGCCCCCCCCCCCCGAGATTTCTGTGCCCATAATCTGCTACAGTTGAGCCAGACCAGATCCAGGCAGGAGCCACCTCTGGGGTCCAGTGGGCGGGACCCAGGATGAGAGGAAGTGCTGCACTACCATGGCCACCAAGATGAGGTGAAGCAGTGGTGGCAGCATGGAGTTGTGCCCCCTGATGCTGCTGGGTGGGCAAAGGGTGCCTCACTTTGGTGGCCGTGGTGGCGTGGTGCTCCCTCCTGCACTGGGTCCCATCTGCTGGTCCAGCCTTATTGCAGCCCTGCACCCCACTGTAGGTACAGAAATCTCAGAGGGCATGTGTGCACACCCCTCCCCCCCCTTTCATCTGTGCTGCCCCAGCCCCAACACATGGCTTGTGCCTCCCCTTCTCCCCATCCCCTCAACGTGTTGCCTGTGTCCCTCACCCCCATAGACTTACATGGGAGGGAGCTACTCTCCACCGCTGCCTGGCTGCCACATGTACATGTGTGTGTGTGCACATGCATGTGGCGCCCCCTGCATCCTGCTCCCCCCAGCCCCAAGCAGGTCCTGCCAGGCTGAAATTTGTGAACTGTGTTCACAAGTTTGTTTCTTTGTTTGCTTGATTTGTTTTGCTGCTCTTTTGTTTTGTTTTATTTATTATTTAAAATGCTGAAAAAGAATTAACACATTCTTTAAAATGGCACTGTAACAACATTGTGGAACTCATTATCATAGGAGGTTATGAGGCCAATAGTATAGCCAGGTTCAATAAGGACTACACAAATTCATGGATGACAGATCCATTAATAACTATTAAACCATCAGCAATGGGATCTAAACCAAAGATGGTAGATGCCAGGGAAGGTATGACATTACCATGGGCAGACAGTATAGTGCATCATCACATATGACAACACATTTCTCTTTAGTTAAAGAGAAAATAGAAGCTTTACTAATATTCTAGGGACTGAGAGCTATATTACAGTTTAATATCAAAGCAAAAACAAATATAGCTTTATTTGAATGTGCACTAATTTGCTAGTTAATATATTGTGTTTTAAAACAAACACACAAAAAACTAGGCAAGAACAGCCCAAAGAGTTTGTTTCATTAGTCTTGTAGTCATTCTAATTAAATGTACATCTCTTATTCAGATTTGTAAAACAAAACGAAGTCTTCTTGGGCATCTTGACAGTGCCTCCAATACTGTCAGTCATTTCTACACCCAAGTTAAGGTTTTTAGCTAGAGCTAAAATTAGTCTGAAGGACTGTGAAAATAAAAGAAAAACATTAGCAAGATAACAGAGAGCAAAACTGCAGAAGAAAGGATAGTTTAAATAGTGGAAAGGAGAGAAGACCATTAACACCTATGGAATGAAGAGAGTAACAGGAATCAGGTAGATCAGAGGTTCCCAACCCCTGGGCTGCAGCCCAGTGCCAGGTCATGAAGGGTTGGCTGTCGGTCCACAGAAGGGCTGGTTGCTGGACCAGAAGTCTGGAAGTGACTGGCATACTGCAGACCAGCAGCCTTTGTTACTGAGTATAAAAAAGGGTTGGCTGCCACTCCACAGTACATTGGTCACTTCTGGACTACAGTTTGCCAGCCTGCGGTCACTGCCGGTCCACGGTTTGCCAGTCCACAATCTAAAAAAGTTGGGAACCCCTGAGGTAGATTATAATAAGCCAAAAACAACTGACTTAGGCACTACATTAATTTATATTGTAATTATCATAACTTAAAGGAGATTAGAATTAAAGCCTGAAACAATAGGCTGCCCTCTGTTGCACTAGTGAGTAGCGTTGAAGGAGATGAGGGAACATTTCCGCTCATTAAGCAGTCAGGAAGAACAGTTCCATAATGTCCAGGTGCACACGGTGAGATACTAAACATGCTGCATCTTGCATGTGTTCACTCCTGCATGCTCTGTGGACTTAGGAATTAGAACAAATTCACCTAACTAGATAATATTTCCATTGCCACTGGTGCAGTAGCTCATGGAAATGCATGTTGCTATTTCCTATAGAACGTGGTCGGTTATATTATTTGAGAACATAATTTTTATTGTTGTTAAACATTCTGAGGACACTCAACCTGATGCTAAATAAGGATTAAAGGCTTTCTGGCCAATCACTGTGATGTTGCTTACAATCTCTTTTGACTTATACTAACAAGTGGCTCTTGTTAGATCTGAGCAACATGAGTTGGAGTCTACTCAGGCTAAGGAAACTTAAGTGTTGGGCAAAGGAGTCTTCCAGGAAAAAGCCTAGGAGCATTCCAGTTCAGGGACAGTACCTAAAACTAGTTTTTTCGGCTATCAAAGTTAGAAAAAAATAAGTCCACACAAACCTAAGTTTTAACTATATAGCATATATACGTAATATTCAGAGATGTGAACTCTCTTGGTATTATTTCCCCTTGAACTTACTGAAGTTCTACTATATGACCCACTGCATCCTTAAATAGTCTTAATACCTGATGATCTGTGAAAGCTCTTAAAGCTTTCTTATTTCGACAGCATAATTCCACAGCTAAGGCAACAAAGTTCCTAATCCAGTGCTCAATAGGTCTTTCCATGGGCTTTGCTAGCTTTGGATGATAACACTCTCCACTCACCTCCCCCTTCACAAAAATCACATGACAGAACATCATGATTTTCTGTTGCCTATTGCCAGTGACATTCAGAGACTGCCTCCCAGTATAAAACTAAAATAATAAATAGATTTGCCACAAAACAGAAGGAATACTGCCTCTTCAACATCACTGTGGAGCCTCACGAAAGAACTCTGTAAAAAACTGGTATAGTCAGAAACTTCTTAATGTGGGATTGTGTTGCTCCATTCGGTAGCAATGTAGGAATTCTGTTTTTAACTTTTAAAACATTCTGTATTAATAATAATTAATCTATCCATTTAACAGAACCTTATAAAATTCATGTTCCATTTAAGGGAGAAAAAACCTTCAAACTAAAGTTTAGGAGGATGGAACGTATCAAAAAAACTTTATAGAATGCCATAGAAAGGATATCATTTTCTATTCAAATTTTACATCTTTTATAGAATAAAAACTATAAAACATCTTTGCTGTAGGTGGGTTTCAATTTCTACATAAAAATCTAATTCCCTGTATAATTCCTTATTACATTCTTTAAGTTCCATAGAACCCTATTCCATTTCTATACAACCCTGCCCTGAAGATCTTACAGTAAAAGAGTAAGAAAAGAAACAACTGATTAATAGAGAGGTGGGGAGAATAAAAGGAAACAATGATGAGCTGCAAGTGGGCTGAAACCACTGCCAATAATTGTGGTCAGTTTTTATGGTATTGTGGCAAAGAAGAATTTTAAGGATAATAAGGCAGCTTTGCAGACATTTCTATGGAGGCCCTCCAAGCATGAGAAGCAGCTTGGGGACTTGTTTGAAAATGTAAACAGATGGGCAACAGAAGTTGGCATTGTGGTCCACTCTGAGAAGGGAGTCAACATCTTTATATTAAATGTGAGAAGACAGGAGAGAAAGGCTTTAAAAGCAAAAGGCGCACTGAGGTGATAGGTCCTTTTATCAACACTACAGGTAGGATCTTAAAAAAAAAATCACTGAAATCAATAAGGATATATTGATTTTAAAAGTCCTTATTTCAAAGAACTCTTCTAAAAACTACCATATTGCTTCTTGGCCTCTTGTAGGATAAGAGGCCAAGACGCAATATGGTAGTTTTTAGAAGAGTTATTTGAAACTCCCTTAATTCTCTACCCATCTTTTAGTGCCATTTTACACTTTAATTTCCTATTTAAATTTAATCTAAGAGCCTCTCTTAGAAGTCTCTCTAACATATGCTGTTCTATTTTACAACCTCATTATTGCATCTAATTGAGTCATGGTGGGAATATGTCATGCCCTGAGCACTCAGTTTAAATATTCCATTCCTCTGGTCATGTCTCATTACTTTTCCTATATATATAAAGATCTATGCAGGTGAAAATTCTGTCTTTTATTGTTAAATGTACCTCATCAGGTCAATAAAAGATTATAAAAAATAATGCAATTAATGAATTAGAGCAATTTTCAGGTGTTCATTGGCATACTCCTTGTATAATTTGAGTGCCAGAACCATTTAGCTTCATTTTGTTCACATTATGAATGTGCTAAACAGCTAGATTTCCTGAAGCCATTCCATTTAGGGTGTTGTTCCTGTCAGATCTTATAAAGGTAGGGAGGGTTGGGACAGGATTCTCTTGGGAGTGACAAGAGCTAAGTCAGTATTGAGCCCATGACTTCACTGGAAGGTGAATTTAAAAAAAAAAAAAAAATAATGTAACAGATATCCTGACTATGTTGTCCTTCAAAGAACACATGTACTTTTACAAAATGTCTGCTGTGATCCTGTAGAGTTTGGCTCGGGGATTATTATATTACTCTGAACTAAAATGCCCCTTATGGTTTCTAAAGGTATCTTTATTTGAAATCATACTATGATTGCCTGCTATGCAAGCCTAGTGGAATAGAAAAGGTTTCCTGCACCTTCACTTACTGCACATGCACTTAGCAGGGACATCTAATCTCTAGTAATCTAACATCTAATATTGCAGGTGTATTGTTGCAATACTTCTATCTACAAGTATAAGTATACACCATTTATCATCACATTTTAAGTATCTTGCTGATTCAGTGCTGAGCACATTTTACTGTATTATTTGGAATTCTCTATTAGCCAACTGAAACTGGGGACATTGCAAAGGTATAGCAGTCATTTGTTGAAGCAATATCACAGATTCCAGTTGTGCTGGTACTTGGAAAACCTAGAGGTTCCTGAGTAGAGTGTCTTGCTGTTCTACTCAGCGCACAGTCATTCCAAAAAGATGAATATTACTCCTTATCAGATAAGCTACGCTGGATAAAGAAATAGGGACTGAATATGTGTGTACATAACTCCTTCACCTCACTGAGAGACTTTATGTAGAAACTGGATTACAATTTGCCTGTATCCAGCGTTCCCTCTGAGCTGCGTGGCATGCGCAGCCACACCTGGCAGTGCAGCCTGAGCACGTCTGCGCAGCCGTTCATGCCACACAGCTTAGAGGAAACGCTGCCTGTATTGTATGTTAAAGTAAATTGCAGTTTAACAAGTTTTCCATGTGTGACAGGAAAATTACTGCAAATTGCTTGGTATTTAGACATTACAGCTGTAACTAGATTCCTTAACTGGTAGGTGTCAACCCAGAAAACATTAAATTATATGATGTTATGTTATTATACAATGACTGTACTAGGGTTATACTATATATTAGTTTAAACTTATTAATAACAACATATTTATTTTTAAAACAGACAAGGCCTAAACAACTTGCCCAATGACATACAAGTTGGAAGGGAAAATGCTGGAAGAGTCAGGTACATTTTGATACAGTTGACTATTCATGTCTTCTTGGAAGCTTGTTCTCCCTTAACTTCCATAATTTTCTTTCTCCGATTCTCCTCACCTTTCCAGGCAAAGAGAGTGAGTATGGAGGACTGGTTCTAAGTTTTGGCTAAACAGAATTCATTAGAAATGCTTTCGAGTGGTTGCAGTGAAGTGGAAGCATTGGAGGGGAGGGTCTCCATACAGCAGTTTTAAACTAGAGCAGTGTTTCTCAACCCACAGTATGTGTACCCCTGGGGGTACGTGAGACACGGGCAGGAGGGGAAGGGTGGGGGTGGGGGCGGGGCAGTAGATCCTGGATTGCCCTTTTTTTCAAAAAGTGATCTTCACCTTAAAAAGGATGGAGGCCACCGATTTAATCTTTAATAAATAATTAATAAATAATAATATCAGGCAGTGGGACAAGCAGCAGCTGCTACAGCCCAGGGAACAGCAGCAATTAGTCCTGCCACCACAAAATTTCCAGCCCTGGCAGGCAGTCCTGTAGCCCAAAGCAGCCCACAGAACAGCACTGGGCAACTCCCAGGTTTGATACCCCTGTTCTACACTCTACAGGACAACTCAGAGTGGTCTTGTGCTACTTTCTAGTCCAGGTGTGAGATTTCTGCCACAAGCAGCAGAGAATTGTTGCAATATGGCTACAGCTAAAGTAGATTAAAAGTTATTCATATAGCACTGCCATTACAATGCACTGATATTCTGTTTTACCTTTACTAATCCAAAGAAAAACTTTTCATCTGTTTTAATCCTTGAGACAGTTTTAGAAATACTAGGGTTGGGAAATTATTTTAAATTGTTGCAAGCATCTCATGGCAATATTCTGCCAAAGGTTAAGCCCATAAAAGCTCCCAGCTCCATTACAATGAGGTAGATTTCCTTTTTTCTCAAAACATTTCAATTGGCTTATTATAAAATGCCAAAATATCCTTAAAAGGACATATTACAGTTACAGTACTTAAAATGGACTTCATTGTTCGCAGTATCCTGTTGCCAGTCTGAACTTAAAACTTTCAGTAGCTTCTGATTTTTGTGCCTTTTGCTTTGACAAAAATCAGGACCGATACTAACTTCCCTCTTTTCTTCCTTGTTTGTACACCTGCATTCTTAATTACTTGAAAGCCTAACTATACCCAGTACTTTTTTAATAGTTTACCTGCCACTACATATCCTGGGAAGGAAGAATGATAAAAAAGAGGGTGATAAAAGCACCCTGAAAACTGCAGTTATCTGGTTTGATCCCCTCCCCTCCCCCAGTGGCAGCTCTATAGATATTGTATTCCTATTGAATTTCTCATAATTACAAAGATATAAAATCAAAACTAGATACTTCCCTGCAAGATGATGGCAATTTCAAGTGTGTGATAAAACTGGACCTGTAACTACCTGCATCATTTTAAATAACCTAAATATTATCAGCTCACTCCATCTCTGGCTATATTTAAAAAGGAAAAAAAAAACCCTAAGTTTCCAGTGATTTCCAAAAGTAGGAAGTTACCATTGATATTTTTGGCTGAAGACTTTCTGCACCATAATAAATGAGTGACTTAATTGTTCCTCTGTATTAAAGATCCAGTAGAAACCATAATCACTGGGTTACACCCAGGCCGACTAAAGCAGTTTAACTTGCTTTGTTCCTTGTAGTCAGACAGCTTGGATGCCAGTCAGCTTAAACACACATACACACACACACACACACACTATTTTTTACAAACATCTAAGAAAGAGGCTTTCCTTTCCTAAATACAAACAGGGTGTGAGGAATTTCATGCATCTCTGGGGATCTTTGTACCTTTTTCCCCTTTCCCACGTAGGCTTCTGAGAGCCTGTCACCCTTTCTATTTGCTTGGAGGGAAATAAGATCGTTCAAAATACTGCCAAGGGGAAGAGCCTGCTCTGGGATTAGGGAGGGGAGCCTGGCTACAGAAAATCTGATAAATAGGGAATGACGTTTGCAAAAACCTCTAGAAAAAGAACTGAAGGAAAGGGGGAAAGAAGACTTCTGACCCAAACTGCTCCCAATTCCAGGATGCTTTGGCCCTGGGATGGCCGTGCGGCTGCAGCAACCCCCAGGCTTATGTGTGGTCTCCATGGAGTCCACCCCTGGCCCCAGGCACAATGCCCTCACTAGGGCTCCCGCTGCCCCCATGCCACTCTGCTCTGCCCCATGCCAAGCCAGCAGAGCAGGGGACTGCCACTGCTGCATGGGCATCCCAGGGTAAGCTGCGGGCTGGCATGGGACTGGGGTGCCCCATTACAACTCGCCCCCCCAGCTCTGGCCCGGTCCTGACCGCTGCTTCTGCAGCTCCCTGCCTGGCTGTGCAGTCTCCATGGAGACCAGCCCCCAACCATGCGCAGTCTCCATGGAGACCACCTCCTGGCCCTGGACACAGAGCCCTTACTGGGACTCCTGCCACTGCACCCGTACCACTCCACTCTGCTCCACACTAAACCAGTGGGGCTGGAGGCTGCCACCAGCACGCTGGCATCCCAGGGCCAGCTGCAGTCTGGCGTGGGACAGGGGTTCCTCAGTGTATTTGGTCCATATTTTGCCCACCCCTGCCTTAGTGTTTAAACCACAATTACCCACCTCAGAAAAGGTCCCATTATATCTTAATTGGGTCTGTATGCCAACCTCTCCTCACAGCTTTTTAATATATTCCATGGTGAGAACAGATTAATATTTTTTAAATATCAGTGAGATAAATGGCAAGCTGAGTAATGGAGGATTATGGGAAGCACTGAGTCAGTTGGTTTCCATTATCAGATTAACTAGATAAAGGGCAAAAACTTCAGTCACAGGTGAACACCCTAAAGGTGTGTCAGAGTAAATAACTTCTCTGTGATCACTGGGATTATTAAACGAGAAAGCAACACACCTCTCTATTGCATTCAGTACAGACTTATTAGAATGCTATCAATGGCTGCAGGAGGTTAGTAAACTGTGAATGTACTTTAACGAGTACGCATTCACGGCCAGAATGCATATGCAAACTACTGCAGCTCTTGCCTTTCCCACATCCAGTTAGACTGTTTGCAAAGTATTTATCAAATGGTGTGATTAGATTCTTTCCTAGGGAAGGAGGTTTCATGGACGGAAATGGAGTATTTTCAGTTTTAAATAAGCCATAAAACTTATCACACATCACTGCATCAAGATGTTAGGGGCAAAAAAAAGTTCCTATTGTGTTCCCTTTTTGCATTTACACTAACATTTTTGTCTAAAGGAAGTCATAAACCATCTCAAATTCCAGGCATTAGCCATTGAGGCACATGACTTCTGTGGAGAGGCTGAGGGAATTGGGCTTACTTGGTCTGGAGAAGAGAAGACTGAGGGGAGATTTAATAGCTGCCTTCAACTACCTGAAGGGTGGTTCCAAAGAGGATGGAGCTAGACTCTTCTCATTGGGTGCATCTACACATTCATTAATGCGCTGTAATCAGGTGCATAAAAGTTTAGTACCTGTTACAGGTACCAAGTTAATGCGCCATAATTGGTGATACTGCTAGCGCACACTTTTTTGTGATGCTAATACACAGCAGGTTAACTTTACTGTGCATTAGCATGGGTTTTGCCTGCCATGTTAATGCGCAGTAATATTAGTTTATTGCACCTTTAGTGTCTCATGTAGATGCGTCGCAAGTTGCAGCAAGGGAAGTTTAGGTTGGATATTAAGAAAAAAAACCTCTCTCTTACCAGGAGGGTGGTAAAGCACTGGAATGGGCTATTGAGAGAGGCTGTGGAATCTCCATCCTTGAAGGTTTGGTACACTGGGCGATGGTCCTGCTTTGAGCTGGGGGTTGGACTAGATGACCTCCTGAGGCTTGTTCCAACCCTAATTTTCTATGATTCTATAATTATTTGTTGATTTCTTAATTCATTGTCAAAATCCCAATTACAAAATACCTTACCACATCCTGCAACTGAATTTATAATTTTATTATCCTTAGTGTTTTTCTTCAGACAAATTTTTTTTAAGGCTGGGACCAGAATGCCTTCCGGAAACAAACAAAAAAAAGAGGTCAAATAAGGACCAAAAATAAGGACCAAAACCATCTTCCACTGGAAAAACAAAACAAACCAATCAGACTTTTGGTACTGTATATATAGGAGCAGACAGCTGCCAAAGAAGCTCGTGGAGGGCCTTGTGTTTTTAGAGATTGCAAAGCTGGGTTATTTTAGAAGAATTCTACATTTATTTTTCAATTCAAATTTGCTGAACTGATGATCTATTAAGGAAACAAGCTTAAAAGTTTTTATTTTTGTAATTCCATATATTAGTACAAGTAGTCAGATAAGATTACCCAACCTATTTTCTCCTTGAACTTTGTTTTATGGATATATTTCAATTATATATTTTATTAATTTATTGTTACAATCTGTTGTCAGTACTATGGATGGTGCAATAACATAGTTCATAAATCATCTTTTGGAAGTTAGTAAAAGGCAAGTTCTACCTCTCCAGTGCAAGTACACAGGCCTCGAACAACTGGAACTACCAAATTTATAATGTACAGGGACTAGGGCATAGGGTTGCTTTGCCAAAACTTTCTTTATAAAAGGAGCACACCCACTGTTCTGGTTTGAGCTGCACAGACTGTATTTTCAGTTTCATGGTGGCTCAACCAGCACTCCAGGGTTAGGTAAAGACAGTCAAAAAGCCCAGGGCTGACTTGATTCAGTCTTTGCTGATTAGTCTAAGCTGCAAAGATTGAACCAATAAGCAAATGAACAGACATTCTCTTTTGATTCAGGAAATGCAGCCACATGCCTGCAGTGGCTCAAGCCAGAAGCTGGGGGGTGCCAGAGCACAGCTTTCTGGCACAGTAGCCAGCATGGGCTCTGTGTTTGCTTCCTCTTCCTGATGCCTTCAAGGTCTCTGGGATTTGCAGTCCATAATCACAACAGCAGGACTCTGCAGGGTTGCTCATCACTTCTTCCTGCTTCCAGGTGCCTCTAGGATTTGTAGTCCATAGTAGCAGCCAGCACTAAGCAAGCAGGGCAGGACACCTCTGTACTCGGGGAGGGGGAAGGAAGTTTAACCCCCGTCCCTGGCCCTAGACCCCAGCAGGGGTTTGCTTGGGGGGCCAGTAAGCCAGCCAGCCCTCACTGCTCCAACTAGGGAGCAGAGGGGAAGAGCCAGCACTGCTCTCTGGAGCAGTTGGCACAGCCCAGCCCAGCCCAGCCCAGGGCTGCAAAATGCTGGGATGCTGGGGGACTGTAAACCCATTTCAGCCATTTTGAACCTGGTTTATGTGCACTGAACTTCTATTCAGTTACAAGTTTAAACCAGTTTCTGATCGCTTAAACCAGTTTATGTGTAACTTCTGTCCGTACCCCAGGACATGGCACAGAATAGGCAGGTTCTTCTCACTGGGCACATCTACATGAGATGCTACTGAGCAGCAGTTATTACGCATGTATATAGTATTTGTATAAGCAGTCGTGTTACAGAGCATTTACTTAGTACTCACTTATACAAGTACCAAATAGATGTGCTGTAACTGGAGTTACTGCACTGTGGCACTGGTGAATGCCTTTTAAGCAACCCTACTGTGCACTAGTAGCCTAATACTACTGCACAGTAGCATCTCATGTACACGCTCCCATTGACAATCAAAATAAGAACTCTTGACGGTGAGAAGACTGCTTACCCTCTGATACAAAACCCATCTGTTCCAATTTTCTATTTTAAATTCTATCCTTTATTTTTTAAATTGTACTATCAAAACCAAGAACCTAAGTAGAATACTATACTACCCTTAAGGCATACGCTGATGGGAGTTCTGCTAAAGAATAAATGGCTCAACAGAAGGGACTTTAATTCCATAACAAGCAACAAGATTTTAAGGATGCAAGAACAATGCATCAGAATATTTGTAATCATGGTCAGCAGTATCAGACTACTCTAGTATTACTTGACTGTTCAGAGGCAGATCCAAAGGGGGTGCAGTGGCATGGCAGGCACCCCCTTTCTGACCACATAGCAGAAGCAGCAGCTTGGGATTTTTTTAAGTCCTTGAAGAATGTAAAAATCCCTGCACCCTTCCCCTCCATCCTCAAAGGCATGTCCTTATCTTCTCCTCCCTCACTCCGTAACATGGAATCAGCTCCAGTGGTCTGCCCACCCTAGGGTGGAAGGAGGGGAAAGAAGAGGCTAGGAGTGGGGAGTTGCAGCCCGCTTTGTAAAATCCTGGATCCACGCCTGTGACTATTTAACCTAACTACAATCCCATAAAGTAAACTACATGGTACCCAAGGGCCCCAAGGGAAACAAAAGTGTGATGTGACCCTGCTAGGATTAACTTGCAGTTCCATCAAGGCTCAGTTGTTACCATTTGCTCCATCTGGAAATCTACTAAACATTGGAATGAAGCATCTACTGCTTTTTAGTTCTCCCTCCAGTACTCCTAGAGTGAACTGGGAGAGAGGGAGAATTCAAAGCTAGCTACTAGCAGAAGCCACTGTTGGATATGAAGCAGTTCTGCACATTGAAATCAGGTCTCAATGTATAGGGTGTGCTGGTATTTTAGATATTAAAAACCTGGAACTAAGATTCCTATTTAACCACTAGGAAAACTTCAAAGGGGATAGTGTTTTTGGGAACAGCTTTCAGATTTCTAGAAAAAGTCAAGTGAATAACTGACATGCAGAACTGGAAAGCTTAATATTCATTTCATACTAAGTCTGTCTGTTAATGGAGCAATACTATGTACACGAGATCACATTAATCCATCCTTTACCACTGCATACTACTATAGTTTTAATCACTGTATATCCTGAGTATGGGTTCATGCACTTTGCTAAATTAGTACATGTCTGAGGCTCAAGCTAGAATCAATGGAAAACCACAGCAAATTCTGCAGAGGAATTAATACATATTCCATATGTATGGAGATTGCTTAAGCTGGGAGACTGGATACATCTTCATTGTCACTTGATGAAAACATTATCTGTGCACTTATTTTGGCACATAAAGTAAACCCATATGTCAATTGTAGCATTAATTGCAGAGAGGGCATATATGCCAACTGAATTATCCAGAGTACAATATTATTCTAAGCATGGTTCTATTCAATATGATGGTCCTGGTTCTCTACTACCTTGAACCTTGTTTAGTCATATATACCTGTGAAGTGTGAACCTCAATGATCAAACCAGAACAGTAGTTTTATACCTACTTTGCACAAGATATATATGACCATAAGATAGAAAGCATTTGAGAATCACTCCAAATACCTTAATTGCTAATCAAGTATAGTTACATATCCATGTCTATAGAATTCTGCCAGCAGTCAAGCAGTATCAATTATTTCCTTCATTTCAGCAAAACAACACTAAACTGGCTCTCATCTAAAATTTTAGTTGAGAGGATAGATCTGTATCCTCTCATCTTAAAGAGAGAAGAAAGTTTGCAAAGAACTTTTTCCAACTTTTTAGTCGGTCTAATAAAAGATATCACACCTACCCAAAGAACCTTGCCTGACAGAAGACAATTAATGTATCTTGAGCTTTGTAAGCTCAATCCAGAGAGGGAGGGCAACAAAGGGAGAAAACGAGTTGCTTGTTGGCCAAGTTGCACAACAAAGGAACTGTCCTCTAGTAAAAGTAATTTTTCTTCATACAACTTCAATATTATTGGAATTCAAATTCTAACTTAAAAGGGCTAAATTATGAGCCAAGGGCCACATGGGAGGGGGGGACAGGACAGGCAATACAAAACAAACCACATGAAGCAACAATAATTGTATTCCACAATACTATTCTAGTCATGTTTTTTGACCAGTTTGGCCTACATTTTTCACAGCTATCATGGGCCACATAGACCCATCCCAGCCCTGCATGCCGCATGCAGAGCACGAACTGGGCCCAGCACCATGCTGCATGAAGCACAGGGGCTTGGTCTGGAGCGCGCACTGCATATGGCACCCACAACAAACAGGCTCTGCGCATTGGCTTTGGGGCTGATCCAGCAGGAGTGGGCTGTTTCTCATGCAATGCAAGGTCCAGAGCAGGGCTGGTGCTTGCTGCATGCAATCTGGCCCAGCAACCCTCATCTAACTCACAGGGCCAGATGAGTACGATACCATAGTATAAATCATTTAGCAAGTAAGATTTCCTAAATCAAGAAGTAATAAATGCATTTTGTATTGTGCTCTCCCATCACATTTAAGAGTTTAAAACAAACACAACCTGCTCTGGAGTCCATCACCAAAATAGGGCCTAATTTTGGTGACACTGACAGGCAAAACACAGTTTGACTCAAACTGAAGATGCAGTGGTCTCTCTGAATTATGCCTGGTAGTGTTTCTGTTCTGACCACTGTATTTTAAAAGCCAAGTAAATTCTTGTTGGAGGACAAGATATCCCAAAAGGAATTCAGACTTTAGGAATGAATACAACTTTTACATTATCACTTTTGATACTCTACTAGTATTATGAAGCCATTTATAATGAAATCAGATACTGTAAAATTGTTTGAGTTAGTGCAGTTTTCAAAATAGCTACCTTTGACTTAAAAGTAGGCTTTCATTATGAGAACTGCAGGACTGGTCCAATAAAAGTAGTTTTAGTGAAAGAAATTTAAAACTGTAGAATCAAGAAGAAACCTTCAACATGAGTAAGATGGGTTCCTGCATCGGTATTAATTACATAATCAGTTGGTGATTTAATCTTTATTATGTGCAATTTGTGTATTCATTTGCTTGATGAAGTATCCCTCCTATCTCTAGTTTTTCAGATACTTCAGCTTAACTCAGTAGTCCTGATTTATGTTTGGATAGAAAGGGACTTAAATACTAATGCCACGATATTTATCTGGGGAAATTATGTCTCACACGATCTTGTGAAAGTTAAGACCATAAGGATCACGCAAATTGAAGTGTGTGTAATAGTTATATAAAATTCAGATTTTAAGAGCATAATAGCCAATTTGTGGAAAATCACTTTTTTAAAAGCAAGGGATGTTGATTCATGGTTTTGGCAGTCTTACTTTAATTCTGTTTGCTGAAAATAAGCTAATTGTACTGCAATTAACAGAACAAACTGCCTTAATCTCAGAGTAGGGATTGTTTTAGTAGAGAAACAGTTGAAAATAAAAAAGTCTTTCTAAATCATTCTTACACATTTCCCCCCCTTCCTCATATATGTCATTCCAGGACCCAGTTCTTCTTTTTAAATCAAACACAAGACATGTAAACAGTTTAAATCATTCCTCTCCAAGGCTGGGGGCTGGGGAGGGTGGGGGGGTGGAGAGGGGAATAAGAGAAAGCATTTTTATCTCATCTTTCAGGATGACAAAATAGCCTTTGAGATTAGATCTCTGGAAATGTACCTTTTCTTAAAATTGGGTTTAAGCCATATAGAAGGTTCACATAGCTTTCAGCTAATGAGTAAAACATCAAAATATTTTCCACTTTACATATAAAACATCAGCCATTGAGTGGGCAGAAAGAAGGCTGGAGAGATCTGTAGGTGACCAAAGTGTCTATTACATACCAAAATAACCACTACAGCTAATGAATGGTAATACTCCAAAAATGCAGGAAGAATCCAGCATGAAAAATATTTATAAGTCAGTCTTTGCCTTTGGAATTTTATTACAGAAAATAAGGTTGTTGTAAATTTCATACCAGGGCAGCTATTAATCTCTCAGTGTCCACGTATGTACCCTATAAAATTAAAAGATTTTGTAATCCAGCAAACCAGATTTATGATTTAAAATTGGTCAGCAACTTCTATTTACACAAAGTTCAGGTAAATATCTCGTTAGCATAGTTATCCAGTCCCCTGATAATGCAGAGAGAGTAAGAAATTCTACTATTAAAATTGAGGAATACCGTAATATTAAATTGTGAGATGCATCCAAATTTGGAAGCTGTAACAGAGAGCCTAGGGCTGTCTGTTCCTTTAACGGAGAAGTAGTCCAGTAAGGGAACACTGCAGGCTGGGGAGGGTGCAGCAGCTGCAGGTCACCGTGGCAATGGGGCAATTGGGCCAATTAGCAGGCACCTGCAGGCAGCCCAGGCAGTCAGCTGACCTGAAGGGGGCCAGGCCCTGGGAGTATGTAAGCCTGAGGCTTGGGCTAGCAGGCTAGTCTCTCCCTGGAGACAGGGCTCCTGAAGGTGCTGCACATGGATCCCGGTGAGGCTAGGGGAGCTTCCTAGGACACAGCCCAGGCTGGGAGGCTATACTAGTAGAGGGGTAAAGAAAAGTTTTCCCCCTTAAAGGGGCAGAGGGCTGCTTCCCCTTTTGTTGTTTATGTTATAACCTGTGGGCTTATGTTTTATGTTATTGTTATACCGGCGGTTTGAGTTGGGACCACAGGGGCAGTATACGGAGGTCCCAACTCATATTGTGGGGCACACAATTACATTGAGCCCTCCCAGGAACAGGTACAAGGCTGGAGTGACTATTAAGTCCAGAGAAGGCACAGAGTGAGGCCACAGAGCCAGACAGGGGCCCGGCCCCCAAGATGGGTGCAGCCACCCAAGGACACAGCAGACAGGGGCCAGGGGCCTGGTGTCCAAAAGAGCCAAACTAGAGCTAGTGCCTCAAAACCAGGTCCAATACAATGAGCTCAGGTTAGAAGACTTACCTGAGAATAAAGGGGCAGAGGCCAAAG
Source organism: Alligator sinensis (assembly GCF_000455745.1). NCBI lineage: Eukaryota > Metazoa > Chordata > Crocodylia > Alligatoridae > Alligator > Alligator sinensis. The sequence continues at coordinate 2,309,148 of NW_005842038.1, read as the reverse complement.
CCCCAAAGAACAACATTATGATAACACCTGTGAGGTTTGTGGTGTGGTGTAGGTAAGGATTGGAGGCTTTAGGTGCCATACAACAGCACAGTCAGAAGGGCCTGGGACCAGAGAGGCCCAGCAAAGGGCCTGGTAACAGCAGAGGCCAGTGTGGGTCCAGTTGGACTGGGGCTATGCAAAGGCCCATGAGCAGCCTCCCTATTATTATAACAGCAAGGCATAGCAGGAAAGAAGGGAAAGCACCCTAGGGGCGGAGCAGGGCACAGTCATGGAACCACCAGGGGACAGGATGTCACAGCTGCCCCTGGGGCCCCAATGTGCTACAAAGCATTGTAGTTTTATATAAGTTTGTTAGTCGTCAAGTCAAAAAACCAACAAATTAACACCTGGCTGCTGTCTGGCATTTCAAAAAACATTGTACTGATAAAAGAAAAGTTTATGTCCATACTCTTACATTTCTGCTATTAGGTAGTAAGGACTGAAGCAAGAATGCACTGCATTTGAAAGCTTGTTTAAGTCTATCCCAAGCATGTACTTGGTCCAATAAAAGATAATCATCCTGACAAACCCTTGCCTCTTGCATTTTACTAATAGCAGAAATACGGAATCCAGAAAAGGCATGGGGATGATTAATCATTTCAAAATGGTATTAAATTAATACCACTGGCAAACTGCCTAGAACAGTGGTTTTCAACCTGTGGTCTGTGGACACCTGGGGGTCTTCAGACGATGTCTAAGGGATCTGCCAAAGATGACTATGATCAATCAAAAGTATTTGATTACCCACATTTACAATTCAAAGGGGTCCATTTGAAATTTGAGGGGTCCGCAAATGAAAAGAGGTTGAAAACCACTGGCCTAGAATATTAAAGTCTTTTGAAATTCTGCTGCATTCATCACTCAAATAAAAAACCTGCAAAGATGCTGGATGAAAGTAGAGGTACACCAATATATTGGTCCATATCAGATTGATACCGATAAAAAGAAAATTTAAATTATCGGCAATTGGCTTTTTTTGGCCAATGTAGCCGATAATGTCAATGATAAATGCCACATGCATGCGCGCAGCTACAGCATGCATGCAGTCAGGAATACAACTTGGCAGCTTGGAAAGTGGTGTCTAGCCAGTGACTTTGTGGGGGGACAGGGGCACGAGGCAGGGGAGGGGGGGCAGATTGAGACCCACCCGCACCGTGGGGAAGTGGAACTGGGGCAGGGGCAGGGCCAGGAGCTGCCCAACTGGGGTGGTGAATGTGTCCCCAGAAGCGGGCCAGAGCTATAGGCAGCTTGTCTAGCAGTGGGGGGGCTGGGCCAGGGCTATGCTTGGGGCAGGCAGGGATGGGGTGGACAACAGTGCTGGGAGGGGTGGTTATGGGGGGCCTACAGCAAATTTTGGCGTGACTGTAGCTCACCCTGTAGCCACCCCTCCCAGTGCCACTGCCGCTCACCTTGAGTGCAGCCCTGATCCAGCCCCCCCCTCCAGGAACAAGCCGGTGCAGCCCCTGGCCCTGAGCCCACAGTCCACCCTCATTCCATGCACAAATCTAGGGGCATATGCCCCTCATGTCTCCCCCGGGGGTGTGAGCAGTGGTGGGGAGCCACCCCTGCTCCCCACCCTCCAGACAAGCTGCCCACAGCTCCACCCCACTTCCAGGGTCATATTCACCACCCTGCTGGCGAGCGCTTGTCCCAGCCCCAGCCCCAGCCCCACTTCCTCCCTTACCCTGTGGGCCTCGATCTG
>NW_005842038.1:2292635-2307397 GCF_000455745.1 Alligator sinensis | reverse complement strand
GTCCCTTCCTTCCTTCCAGATGGTGCTCTCCAAGCTGCCAAGCTGTATTTTTGTAAATTGGCTATCAGATCGGTATCGGCCAAAATGGCTGGTTAATAATCAGCCATTGGTATTCGCCAAAAAAATCTTTACCAGTACACCCCTAGATGAAAGGTACAAAGATGCTGCATATAATATTTGTTTACCAGACTTTATTTCACTGTATTCCCCTTTAAAGTGTTCAATGATAGTGAATACTATTTGTTCCTAAAAGAGACATTTGTAAAAGGTTTAAATATGAGTGGGAAGTATACATGATGATATGGAGAGGTCAGTCTTTAAGAATCATAAATTAGGTTGCATTGTTAGATTTGAACACGACTTGGATGTCTAAAATTAGACACAAAGACAACAGTAACAATTTAAGGATCTAGGTTCAGCTGACTAAGGTGATTCAGTGAGTGAGTCTGAGCTGGCTACAAAAGTAGCTCTTGCACTTCCTGGGTAGAAATGCGTGCAGCCAGTCATGAGACTGAGAATCCAACTTATGTGATGCTAAATTGGTCTTCTTTAGTTAAATTGTCTCCTTTATATTTCAGACTGTGAAACCAAGTATCCAAATAACTTTTGGAAGTACTTTTTTTTTCTTAACTCACCCATGTCCAATTTTGCCAGGAAAAACTAGGTTAAAGAAACACATTTATTTGTGCTTACAACAAGCTCTGCCCAACACGTCAAAATAATGACACTGTATTCTGGACACTCAGCCTCCAATATACATCTAGTCCAACTGAACTGCCACATTATCCCTGGTGCATATGAAAGCAAACTCAGTGCTGCTTGAACTTGTGCCAGTTGCTAACATCCTTAGTCAGCCCAGTACATCATCTAGAGAGTCACGTACACACAACAGACTCCTTATACCATAACTCCTCAACTCTCTGCTTACTGCATCTATAGTCAATGCATGAGCCAAGATCTGGACCTACACTTCTTTATGGTCTTATAGGAACTTTAATTCATTGAAGTTCACCTTCAGCTAGTAAACGTGTTAATTTACCATGTCATCTAGTAATATTTTCTGGTTATATAGGATCATCCATATGTGAGGGGCAATTGCTGGATTATTCTTTTTGCTACTAACTTCAGTTCCACCCTCAGCTCTGACACTGGTTTTCTGTGTGACCCTAGGCAGATTCCTTAACTTCTTTGTGGATATGGACAAAATGTACTTTTTAGCTGCTTTAAAAGAGGATGGAGAGTTGCTGTTTGGGAGTATGCACTGACTGTTTCAATCCGTTATACCTATATACCTGTCCTGTAGGTAGGACAATTTAGCTAATTTTTGGTCCTAATTTTGACCCCGATAAATTAGGATTAAAAAGTTGGAGCAGTATTCCTACATAAGGGGCACAGCAGCCAAATAATACTACGCAGTAGTGTGTCACAACACCAACAGTGCTAATACACTACTGCACAGTATTAGGCTACTGCGCAGTAGTGTCACCAGAAGGGTGTTTGCCAGTGTTACTGCGCATTTATTTAGTACTTGATTATACAAGTACTAAATAAAAGCACAGTAACCACTATTCATTAATGTCTCATGTAGACATGCCCAGAATCATGCAGAAGCATAGCTGCAGTGTAACAGCTTGTATCATTATCCTTGAATATTAATACAATTTATGTCAGTCTTCAACTATCCCAGTCATTCTGTAGTAGAAGTAACGATAGTTACCCACATCAGTTTAAGGCCTTCACATGGCAAGTACTAATTCACTATTACAAACTACACCAGTGCATACCCAGCATAACTACACTGATGTCAGCAAATTGCTCGGTATTTTATAATCGTGGATCTGGGTTTTCTGTTTCCCGTGGAAAACCAGAAAAAAAACTGTGGATTTTCTCTTTTACCTGAGGGGAAAAAACGTAGATTTTTCATTTTAACTGAGAAACATGTGGATTTTGCTCTTTTGCAAAGAGGTCTCTGCAGGGTGGCAGAGTTCCAGCCTGCAAGGGACTGGGGGGGCGGGGGGCGGAGGAGAGCGATCAGGCAGGGGGCATTGTGCACGTACATGCACATGGCCTCTAGATAGCCTGGAGAGCAGCTAAGTGTATGTGTGCGTTTGGGGGGCAGGGCTGGGGCTGGTGCCCAGCCAGGAGGTACGTAGGACTTGGGACCTGGGGCCCAAGCAGGGAGCGAGATAGAGCCACAGACAGCTCATCCAGGGGCCGGGGGGGTTGGCTCCCCACCACCACGCACACTCCCAGGGTGACGGGGGGCACCTCCCCACAGCTCTGTGTGCAGGGTCAGGGTGGAGCTGGGCTGCCCACTGCAGGATCAGGCTCCCCACCCTGCTCCCCTTCCCTGGGGCCTCCACAGCCCGGCTGGCGGGATCTAGCGTGGCAAGGCAGAGTGGGGCCAGGCAGGGAAGCTTAGAGCAGCCACTGCGAGCCCTGCGCTGCCCTGGCAACATGTCCCCTGCACGGCGTGGAGCAGAAGGGGTGGCAGCGTGGGGTTGCACCCCTCGCTGCTCTGGGGCAGGCACGAGGAGTATCTCCAGGGCAGCACAGGGCTCCAGCAGCTGCAACTAGCTTCTCCACCTGTCCCCACTCTGCCCTGTCATGCTGGGTCCTGCCCACTGGGCTCCGGAGGTCCCAGGTGAGGGCTCAACATGTCCCCTGCACGGCGTGGAGCAGAAGGGGTGGCAGCGTGGGGTTGCACCCCTCGCTGCTCTGGGGCAGGCACGAGGAGTATCTCCAGGGCAGCACAGGGCTCCAGCAGCTGCAACTAGCTTCTCCACCTGTCCCCACTCTGCCCTGTCATGCTGGGTCCTGCCCACTGGGCTCCGGAGGTCCCAGGTGAGGGCTGCAGGGTGGGGAGCCCAAGCCTGCAGCAGGCAACTTGCCCCCACCCTGCACACAGACCTGGGAGGCATGTGCCCCCCCATCCTTTGAAGTACACGTGGTGATGCCTCCCTAACACCAGCAGGATAATGTCTCCCTGACACTTGTAAGATAGCAAGAAGTTCAGAAAAAGGTCTCATTATAATGCTAAAAATCACACCCCTGGGCAGGGCAAAAGTATGTTAATGAAACATATATGTATGTAAATGAATTACATGGCTAAAACATAGGTATAGAGGCATGCTCAGTAGAGAACGTCTTATGTCAGTGGCTGGGGAGTGAGGAGCTTGGACCTGCTAAGGGGACAGAGGGAGCTCTGATTTTCCATGATTAAAAATGTAAAATCAAATACCAAAATGTATAGGTACTTAGAATTTATTTTATTATAGTGATTGAGGCACTGGTAGGCTTCAAAATCACTTTAAAATAGTAAATATATCAATAAAACATTGTATTCAACTGAAACCTCTCTCTCTCTCTCTTTCTCTCTCTCTAGTGGTATTTCATTTTAATTGTGGATTTGGGAGGTTTTATCAGAGAATTTGCAATTTTTTTATTAGAGAAAACCAGGATCCCTGTTTATAATGGTATAAAGTAGTCACTTTTTGGAATGCTTTATTTCAACAGCTTAAAGGGGAACACACTGAAATGTTTTGTTTACCAGATGTTATAGTCATATACTTAAGTATAGGGAAGCTGCCATATACAACAGGTAGGGCTAACAGCACCATTTACTATTAAAGTTTGCTTATAAACTTGCCAAGCCTTAACCATTTTGGTGGAAATTTTCTACACTAGGTCTGTAGCAATCTGAATACTTCTGGAAAGTTTTAGCCAAAAGATTCAGCTGTCTCTAAAAATAAGGCTAGATGTGGAGATTGGTAGGGGAAAGAGGGCAAGATGTGGAGATTGGTAGGTGAAAGAGGTAAAGAGTCTTTGTGAAGAAGGACTGAGCAGGAAACTGGGATTCATTGGGAGTCAAGAGGACTGATTTAAGATTAGCTAAGCAGACTGGGTCTGGGAAACACTAGATTGGGGCTAGAACTGATATGACAAGAAGCCATGATTCAAGAAAAGATCTGGGATAGAAGACTGGATTGAGGAGCCTAGGGAAGAATAATCAACTATTGTTGCTGGGAAATGTAGACAGGAAGTTTGCAAGGGTGGAAGGGAAAGACAGGAGGTGCTGAGAGGAGGAAGAACTTTGGAATCTTAGTCCCAGGCTGCTTCTCTGAGGGTAACTCCACAACTTGGTGTGCAAATAGCCTGGACTGGCTGAGAAATTTGAGGGAAGGAGCAATGAGCAAAGAAGAAACAGGACTAAGAAAAGGACAGGTAAATGGTCCACAAAAGCTTGAGTTTAGAGAGATACAGATAATCTGTGCCCACTAGGGATACCCCCCTCCATAAATTAAAAATTGAATCAATATTTTAAGTCTTCTCTGCTGTCAGCAAATACCTATCAATCATAGTGGCAGAATGTGCTTTTCCTTTCTAGTGCTGGTCCACAGAGACAACTGCAACTTGCTATGGGGTACCCCATCAGCAGAAGTGACAGAGATCAGAGTAGCAGATGTTAGAATGATCTATACGCATGTCAATGTGATGTCAACAATGCAATGAGACTATTTTGATTTTTTCTTCCAGTTTTCTCTTTAAAAAGTCTAGCAAGTCACACATATACAAACATTAAAAGAATGTTATGGTTGCAAAGTCAAACGTTCAAGAGTTAGAAAATACCAGAATTAAGACTTTCTAGGATGAAGAACATGAGGGTAGAGACAGGGCTGGCTAAACAGGGATCCAGCTGAGAGGAAAAAAATATAGTAATTAGTCACATAATTAAAGACTGTATCATAATATATATGTACAAAGGAGCCAACTTAAAGTTGCATGTGCAGCCTTAATTCTGGTACTTCCTGACTTCTTAACTTGCAATCTTAATAATGCTCTTTCAAATGTAGTACTTGTGCATAGTGTCTTTTATAGAAATATTTGTAGAGGTGTTTATACGAAATTGGCACCAAAGCTTCGTATCTGTCTTTATATATTTACAATTAAGTTATCATATGAGTAAGGGACATTTTAGAGGCACAAACAAAAGTTAGCAGCCTCATCTCCTAGAAGACTTCAAGCAGGAATTGGTATCTAGCTCTTGCCAGTGCATTTGAACTTCCCCTCTACAAGATTTATAAATAGGTTCCTCAAAACTTTTACTCAAAAAAGATGTTTTAATCGCGTACATCTGAGTGCTAATGAAAAGCCTCAGCTCCAAAAAACCCACCCACGTTATACATGGTAACAATGAGATTTGAATTGGCTACTCCAATGGGCTAAAATGGTTCCATTTGGAAAGTTAACTATAAAAGCAAGCCAACATTTTCTTTGCCAAGATCCTTCCCTGTTGATTTTGTCTGTGTCTGTAGAGGAATTGTACTATTTTCCAAAAAGTAATTTCTGTAAGACAAATACAGGCATATATACTCTTCTCAATTCTGAGAATTGTTTCTTTGATTTTCTTTCTATTGTTGACTTGTTCAGTCCAAGAACAAAAACTGTTTGAATTAGGTTGAAAATCCTGTCCTTCTATAATTGTTTGTGGTTTCCAGTTATATCATTCCACCCAGCTCCTTGAATCATAGAGAATTAGCGTTGGAAGGGGCCTCAGGAGGTCATCTAGTCCAACCCCCTACTCAAAGCAGGACCATCCCCAACTAGACCATTCCAGCTACAGCTTTGTCAAGCCAGGTCTTAAAAACCTCTGAGGATGGAGATCCCGCCACCACTCCAGGTAACTTGTTCCAGTGCTTCACCATTGTCCTAATGAGAGTTTTTCCTAATATCCAACTTAAACCTCCCTCGCTATCCTATGGTGCTTCTTAAAAGAAACAATGTAAAAAGCACCTGTGTTACATTAGCAGTCAGTCCACTTGAAGGGAGTATAGTCACACTGATTTACAACCACAATTGTCACTTATTGACAAATGTGGCAGGAACCAGAATGCAAGATGAGTGACAAAAGTAATGAAACAATATAGCATGGCTGATAGACTGACATTGACACCAGTCTGGGATCTGGCCCACAACCAGTATTGTTTCATTTTAATCAACTGAACTTAATATAGCTGAGCTGATTTATGCCAGTTTAAGACCTGTCCAAATGGGATTATTTCCAGTAGGGTAAAGTACAATCCTCTTTACATTATCTAATGTCCTAATCAAAGCAATACGTTAAAGCCAGATGCCTAATGAAAGAAATGCCATGAAGTGAACCAAACACTGTTTTCAGCTGACCTTGCTCGCCTTCTTTTTGTGCGTTTCTCTGCCAAATGGGATGATTGCAATGTTAATTATGAATTAGATAATGCATATATTTGGTTGCTATACACGAGTAATACTGTAACTATCCTAGTGAAATGTATTTACCTACACATACCCTTATATACTCATGCAGTAGTGCCATGTTCAAGACATGGCAATTTAGAAAATTAAAAGAAAATTCTTGTATATTTTGTCTATTTTTAAGAAATAAAAACTTTGTTTTTTTATGGTTGTTACAGAGTACCACTCTATTTCAATTATTTTACTAGTATTGAAAAAACAGGTTACCTGATATTTCTGCAGATCTCAGCTCCTTTGTAATCAAGTTCAAGAAAATGTATGTTAAGAGCTGGACACTCAGTACCATATTTACGTGCACAGCACACCCCTCAAATAAGACTCACCCCCTTTACTTTCATTCTGTTTTCCCATACCAAAGATTTTTCCTTTTAACCAAACTGTTCAGAATCAGTTTCTTTGTTTTCAATCACTAATTTCCAGAAAAAAGGCAAGTTGTAGCATGTGAATAAATAAGGTAATATTTCCCTTAAGAAACCACAAGAAATGTTCCCTTTTAAAGATGGGCTATCACTATTTACATGACTTATTTTTACTACTTACATGGCAGTGGGTGATTATTTTCATAGTCACCTTAGCTTATATAGTACTCTTTATTCTTCAGGACAGCATCTTTGAGATGTCTTGTCTACACAAATGGAGTAAGAGTTGGGCAAATTATCCCTTAACTTGATTAATAAAAGAATGTGATCAGTAGAATTCTTGATTGCGAGCCATACAATGACAACATTATCACCCCTATTCCTTCTATACTGGTAAATGACTAAATTTTTTGCAATCTAAAAGTGTATAGAAAACAAATGAAAGAAACTAGAGGCCAAAGTCCTTTTTACAAAAGTTGTGCATAACTAACTATACACCTAACATGATACAGGTACAAATTGTGAATGCGGCTAGCCAAAAGGTTTATTCATGAGCAATTCCTGATTAATACATAAAATTGTGGCAACTGTTTACATGAAAACAGCCACAACATTCTGTATACATTCTTGTCCATGCAAGTGAACCTCTACTTTTAGAAAAAATTCTCTTAAAAAAAAAAAATAAGACCACCACACTCCCAAAAGCAAAGTGAAGCCCATCACAGAAAAAACAAACAAGAAAATCACAGAGTTTTGCTGTTGACCGTGCTACCATACTTTGCTATAGTTTTTCATATCAATGAGACTAACATCATGTAGCTAGGAGATTTTCCATGCATGTACCTCTAGACGCAGAGTTCACATAATACAAAGCACATGCTGTTATAGACTATTCCACATTTGGCAGAGAACAGGGTTGGAGCTAATGCTACTGTCTGCAGCACTAGACAGAAAAGCACCCTTGAAGTGCAAAAGTACACACTGCCTAGCTTATAAATGTCTTAAAGAGACACTTAAAATAATGATACAAAGTTCTAATATACATCATACTTTAGCTCTTAAAGAGTCAGAATTTATGATGTACTGAGCACTTCTGGAACAGCTTTCATTACCACTAACTTCTACGTAAGTTGTGGGCACTCAACACTATTCAGACCACGCTCAGCATCCTGCAGAACTGGACCCCCAAGTACTACAACTCTGTTTCTATTGAGTATAGTTGAACTGCTGTGCTGAAATGTGATATTTCTGATGATGATGAATAATAATAATCTAAATTAATTCATCTACCAGTTCTGGTAAAAAGGGAGAATATAAATAGGTGAGAAAAAGCAAAGATGCCAACAAGAAATGCCAGTCCTGACTAAGACTATTAGTACTGCAATGCTGGTTTAAGAACATTTTGATTTGATATGGGTGAACTTGACTGTTGCTTGTTTATTAGGTTATACATGATTCTAGGTAAACCGTGACTATTTGTTATCAAGTCTGCAAAGTAAAGCTTCATACAAATTGGCCCAGGTAATAAAGAGAAATGCAAAATACTTTTAGTGAAATTAATCTATAGCAAAAACAATGCTAGGGAGATCATTGATGGGTTTCTTTTGAGAATTATAGTAACATGTTATGTCTTAGTCATTTTATTATGTTTCCTTGTTAACACCAGAAAAATTTTACTCTCAAATGATGTAGAGCCTAATCAAATGTTTTAGTCAAAATTCACCTCCAAATACCAAAGGACACTATCTCCTATTATAAAAGATTAGGCTACAGAACTCCTGTGGTTGAAAGGAGCAAGATCAGGTCCTAAGCACATTACCATTTTGAAAAGGTTTTTCAAATCTAGTTTGCTCTGCAAGTGGCCCAAACTTGGCTGAGCTATAAGACTGTACAAGCCAGTTTGTTATACCATACAGGCCAGGTCAGAGAGACTAGTTAACAAAAAAAACTTTCATAATGAAAGTAGAAAGGTCACACATAGCTAACCTGGTCTTATATTTAATTGGAGACAAACAGACTAGTTTTGCTGAAGAGTATCAGAAGAACCTGGGCCACAACATTTTTGTGCTGAAGTTTTGTAAATGCTAAGTTCTAGTTCATTCTTATTGGCAGTTTGCCACTTTAATTCCCCCCCCCCGCCCCCCCAGTGTGATCATGTAAATGGAATCAAAAGATCAAAAGAGCAGGGTAAATGAAACTACTTGTGTAAGTAAGCAAATTTTCATGGGTGTGGTTTTACAAGACAGTGTCTACTATACATTAAATGAACACTAACAAGCTTGGCTGCCTTTACATCATAAAGGGGATAGCTAAATGACACTTGTTAGACCTACAGTAAACGTAACAGAACTTGAGAAGCAGCTATCAGCAAGAAGTATCTGTAATAAGCACTCATTGTATTTTGTCCTCTACTCACTAATCTATTGGACTCCCCCGCATTTCTTGGAACACTTGGTCAGGAAAGAGCATCAGGCATGATTTCAGCCTTTAAAGAGTAAAACAACTTGAAGAACCTTTACAAAAAGATGTTACAAGGCACTGGACAAACTCAGCTACAGTTGAAGGTAACACTAGCTGAGGGTGCTCAGCACCTTGCATGTTTGTGTCTGATATTTCAGGATGGAGAATACCATATTTACTTGGATTCAAGACAAGGTTTTTCTCCCTCCATTCAACATGGGGAAAGAGAACCCCTAGTCCTAATCAGATTTAAGATAACCCTCTCAAAATTAGATATAAATTTTCCATGACTAGAATCTAATTATTGGGGGTTCATTTTAAATTTAAGGTTGTCTTGGATTCATTTAAATATAGTATGATCATTCTATAGACTGATAAGATTATATACAACACCACAGAAGTTCCATCTTCATTTTTGTAACTACTGAAAGAGCAAAAGTGAAAGGGCATGAAAAGGGGGGGCAGATCTGTATTCTCTGACCTGGCCTACATGGTACAACCAAATCATAATACAAAGGCTTTCATAGCCCAGCCAGGCGTGGGTCACTTGCTTGCTTATCCAAGGCTCTGCAAGTTTTGACAAAACTTTTTAAACGTAATGTGATAAGGATCTGATCTTGCACCTCTCACCTACAGGAATTCTGTAAACTAGTCTGCCAGCTTTTTAAGACACACAATAATTCTTATACGAGTTTTCACTGATGATATGAATAGCAATTTCCAGGGAGAAAAAAAACCCCAAACAAAAACACAAAACAAAACAAAAAAAACTTTTCAGGGAAACAGAACTACAACTTTTCAGCATGTTAATAATGATCATGCTTTTTGTCTGAAAATAGTCAGTCTGAAAAGTACAATTTACCATAACTGGAATCTCAGACTGATTTTACTTGGCAAAAAGGAATCCCTGACTAGTATGACTTGCAGTGCTACTTAAGTTTTAAAAGCCAAGCTCCACTGCTTATTAGTAATAAAAAAAAAGTAATGAAATTAATGAAATCTAAAAGACCCAATTCTAGTGGGGAAATATTTGTTGTTAGGGTTTATCAGGTGGGAAGAGAAAGGAGTACAGAAGAACTTTATGGGTTCTTTCCACTTTATTCTCTAAACTGTAATTCAGCTTTCTGTTGGTTAACAGCACCATATGATAAAAATGCATTAACGTCAATCAGTTTCTATTGACACTCACCCCCAACTATTTTGATTCTAAAGGAATATTCTAAAATGTTGCTATATTGATTGTATTTATTAGATATATATTTTGAATGTATTACAGACAGATAGAGAAATAGACAGACAGATACCAAGGAAGCATTATAGTCTTTCTGAAGGCTTAATCCAAAGCCTGCTAAAGTTAATGGGAAAACTTCCATTGATACAACCAGCTATGGATCAGGTCCCAAAAAAACAGAATGCAAACCAAAATCATTAAAAGCAATGTAATCTGATTTTAAAGACACACCTTCAAGATGTGTCAAGTATAGAAACTCTTCAGAGAAAGCTAAGTAGACAAGAATTTCCTCCATCCAAGTTTTCTTCTCCTTCTCCCTCTCTCTTAAAAGCCTGTACAGGATTGGGGTCTTGTATGTCCCCAGAGCATGTACATTTAAATGGTTGTCATATTATTATGTTTAAAATTAAGTTACAAGGAGAGTGGAAATAGATTTTTGTATATCACTTCTAAGATACCTTTTCCACATTTTAAATGCAAAGGAATGCTGGCCATTACACAGGAAATAAGTCTCTTGGGCTGTGGCTTACTGGAGTCTGTAGCAAGAAGTTGAAAAATGAAACTATATTAGGAATAATGACCAGTTTAAGAACTAAAGGTTTCTTTGGCAAGATTTCTCAGTTTACTACCAGAGAACATTCAAAGGCATTTTATTTAGGTTTACCACCCACAGTGAGTTCAATTTGTTTCCTTAGTTAAAAATATCCTTTATATCATGAGGAATTTCCCAGAATGTATGATGTAACCATCCAAGATACATTTAAAATTAGAAATTATTAAAAACAAACAAAAAAACCCTGGGAACTTTCAAGGGTATCCTAATGGATGCCCCAAAATCCATCAGACCCCAGAAAAAAAAAGACGACAAAAAAAGTTATACTGGGCAAGAAGCCATCCTGGTTAAAATGAGATGTAGAAATTACAATAATACACATACATGTGCACACTAGGTGGAAAAAAAAAGGAAGTAGCAGGCAATGTGTATTAGGACAGGTTAAAGTGTAAGCAACTGGTAAGTGAAACTACAGAAATCAAGGATATATTTATTTAGAAATGCATTATTTATATTAAGCCTCCTAAATACATGGTAAAACCCCTCTAAGTCAGGCATAAATTCATTATTAGATGTGGGTGGCAAAACTGTAAGTGAAATGAAAAATAAAAGAAATGTGAAACAAATTTCTAGTCTGCATTTGGAATCAAGCAGGAGAGTGCAACTACCCTATATGAAGCTATGAGTGAAATGTTTAATATCTGTAACAAAAAAGGACAAACGGTAGCATTTGTCTAAATTAAGGGTTTCAAATCAGCAGGTCCAGATTATTTATACTCACTTTTTCTAAACTACATGAGGACTTCCAAGTCACTAACAATGATTTTTAATAGTTTTGGAAAAATCTTGGAAAACTAGGGAAAGTCCAAAGAACTCTAATAATGCCCATATAGTTCCAATATTTAAGAAAGATAAAAGGGATGATGCAGAAAAAAAAATAAAAATAAAGCTGATTAAACCATGCTGCCTGGCATTCATTATCTTTAGCTTTTAACTGAGTTGTTGTCAACTAAGCTCCAAATTATTTCAATGTGAGCATGTGTACACGTCACCATATAGTGATGTTACTACTGCATTGTGCTTTAGTACTTCCTTTGGGAAGTACCCAAGCACGGTGTGTAACTGCCCCTACTGCAGTTACATTTTGTCACTATGTTGATGTAGCAGTGTACAAGAACTGGGGAGCGTGCTGCTACAGAGACGTAGCTGCTGATCACCTGTAGACCCATGTGATTGCTATATAGCCAGACCGTACCATACAGCGATGTAGTGTGTCACTATGCTGCCACAGGGTGATGTGTAGACGCGCCCTGTTTTATCTAGGATGGATTTCAGTTAAAGGCAGCTATGCTAACACAGCATATCTTGGCTTCTCCCAAAAATTTGTGACTCAGTACAACATAACATTTTGCTTAAAATCTTTCATTATATAGAATTAACAGGTTACAGAGTAAATGGAATAAAGACTGACTTACTGACAGATCTCATGGGGTAATTGTTAGTGGGTAGACATCAATGAATAGGTCTGTTTAAAGTAGAGATGCACCGATACATTGGTCCGATGTCGGATCGGCATCAATATAAAGAAAATTGACTGTATCAGAAATCGGCCTGAAGGGCCTGATAATTTGGCTGATAAACAGCTGTGCATGTGCACAGCTGCAGCACAGCATATAGGCAGCAAGGAGGAGAGGGGCATAGGAGGGAAGATCAATGTCCCCTGAGATGAGGGAGGGAGTGGGGCTGGGGCAAGGTGGGTGCAGGATGGAGCTGCGGCTCATCAGGGGGTAGAGGGGGCCCCCACAACTGTGCACACCCCAGGAGGGTGGGGGTGGTGGGCTGTGTGACCCCAGATCTGTGCGGGGTGTGGGCAGGGTGGGCTGCAGCTGCAGGCTGGGGCTGGGGCTGGACCAAGCTCTTCCTGGCCTGGGTTGTGGGGGAGGTTGGGTTGGGGTTGTGCTTGGGGTGGGCAGCAGTGGCACTGGGAGGGGACTACGGATGGGCTACAGTGACTTTGGAGGGACTGCATCCCCCCCAGTGCCGCTGCTGCCCACCCAGAACACAGCCTGGCGCAGCCCTGGCCTCAGCCAGCTGCAGCCCACCCCACCTGTGCCCTGTGCAGATCTGAGAGAACATCCCCCACCCCTTTCTGGGGTATGCATAGTGGGGGGAGTGGCCCCGCCCCCCGAATGAACTGCAGCTCCATCCTGCACATGCCCCGCTCCACCCCGGCTGGGCAGCCCCTGCCCCAGTCCCACTTCTCCCTCACAGCAGGGGCCCCAATTTGCACCCCCCACGCCCTTTCCCTGCCCTCTCCCCTTCCACCACAACAGACTTACCAGCTGCACACAGCTCTCCACACTGTATCGGAAATCAGATCAGTATTGGCCAATATGCCTTCTTAAAAATCGTCTATTGGTATCGGCCCCAAAAATCTCTATCAGTGCACTGCTAGTTTAAGGAGCTCCCCAGGGATCAATTCTTGGTCCATTGCTATTTATTTTATCAGTGACTTAGTTGATGATATTGGTGTTGTAATATGGGCTCTGAAGGCAGTGTTGGGGCAAAAAAAAAAATTAAAAAGGTAATATGATGTTGGAAATATAGAATGGGAGTATCAAGTAGAAGCAATGAAATAATTTTGTCTCTATGAGCAAAACTGGTTAGGTAACTACTGGAGTCCTGTTGCTTATACCTCAACAAGCATGATAGTGGCAAGCATTCAAATGACAGCCACAAAGTGATCTAGAAGCTGGAAAACAAGCTGCATTTTACAAAGTTTAAGGAGTGAAAGTTGTTTCCTTTATTGAACAGAAGTTTGAGAGTCCCCTTGCTCACTCTGTTATCATGTAGGTCAGGGAAAAAATGTGATAGAGCAGTGTTTCTCAACCTGTGGGTCGTGACACAAAAGCGGGTCTCAAGAATATTTCAAAGGGTCATGAGCAGGGGAAGGGTGGGGGACAGCTGCAACACCAGGGCTGGTGCCTGTGCTTTTGGGGGCGGGGCAACCGGGAGATACTGCTTGGAGGCCAGGAGGGGTCGTGACCAGGCTGCCTGGCATGGGGAGAGAGTGAGAAAGGGTTAGATATATAAAATAGAGTTTCTGGAAGACATTCCTATGATTTGATGGGGGTCAAGTCTGGCTAGATCACCATGCTAGTCTTTTCTGACCCTGGAATCTGTTGAGTCCTCCTGGTCAGTTCCAGCGTGGGGAGAACAGGCCTGCCTTTATTCTTGTCAGCATGCTCATAGCACATGCAGTACTGTGCTGAACCAAAAACTATAATCAAACCTCAGTCTGCTGTGTTCAAGATCAGTAAGGGTTATTTTATCTCCCAATCTCCTTCAGTTGGTCATATATTGAAGGGTTTGAGGGGTTTTTGGCCTGCCTCTGAAACATCTGCAATGGGTCAAAGCTGGAGATGGGACATCAGATGGAATGGTGCAATGCTCTGATGTGGTTCAGAGAATCCGCTTCCTAGATGCCCAATGATGCATCTTGCTCACATACTGAGGATCATTGTCAGTTATGGATCTTGCATGTTTTTTTGCTTTCCCCGGTTGGAATGGAGCTCCTCCCAATTCACCTATTGGGATCATAGGGGCATATTTACCATATCAATTCCCTGCCCCTGCAAGGGCCTTGAGCATGGGTGGCATTTCCATTTCTCCTGTCCTTTCCCTGTGTGAGTTTAATCCCCCCAAGGACTGAAATGCTTTTGTCTCTTTTTTTGTGCTTAATATAGGGGTAACTGGATGAAATGTAATAGTCTGTGATAGAGGTCAGTTTACCTGACCTAATAGCTTATTCTAGCCTTAAACTCCATAAAGTTATGAAGAATAATATATGTTAAAGTACAAGTAACAC
>NW_005842038.1:2289988-2292604 GCF_000455745.1 Alligator sinensis | reverse complement strand
CTTTCAAATTGTCAGATCCTCTAATTGAAATAAACTTTCACTACAAAGTTTTAATTAATCTGTAAAAGTTTGTTTGAAATACTTAACATGTTCAGCTGTTGTAAACTTTAATTTTTCAATGTAAGACATCTAACCTCTATGAAACGCTTCCTGTGTTATATAAAATGTCAAGGCTCTGTCATCAAAATTAATAAAGCTACTAAAATAATATTCAAAAAATTAACTCTAACAAAGAAAGCATTAATAGCTACTGAAAATAAAAGACACAATAATGATAACATATTTCTTACAAAAGTAACATAATGTTCAAAGTTATGGTTAAAACCCGTACTCTGATGAAAAGAGCTTTCACAAATCCTTATGAAAACATGTCTCCAACTATTATGAGACAAGTAGTGTAAGCTTCATATTATGCTGTTCCAGAACATATTTACTTACACTAAATCAATACTAAGTGAACTGCAGGTGGCTACTAGAAGCTGAATAACTTATTCAACACAGTACTATAGTAAAGACTTGCATTGGGCATCTCTGCTGCTTTCTGGCCACATAGCTTCTTAAAAAGCTCATGAATTCATGTAGTATAAAACAGGACAATAGTAAATTAAGACTTTTAGAATAAACTCAAGTTTTAACAGGCGCATGCTCAGATTCATAACTGATACATTTTTGCAAACTGAATTTCACAGGCAAGCTTTTTGCAATTAGCTAATTTAGGGGGGGCCATGAGATTTGGTCCATTCTATCAGGATTTCTTTTTTTTCATTTCAGTCCTCAACTACTGTGTCACGTTAGGTGGTTGAAATTATTATGAAAGATGTTATTATAATTCATAGCAAGAACACCTCCCCTTCCATAATTAATGCCTGCCACTCAGTGTGGTTCAATATAGTAAAAAAGTATACCACATAAAACAAAACAGTCTAAATCTTTTAGGGTTTTTTTTGTAAAAATATGTCTATAAATATACACACACACACACCATCTAGCATCCCCTTCTTCAAAACCTTTAACCCATTTTCAAAACCTTACACCCGTAACAAAACCTCACAGATCCACTCCAATGCAGCTCAGAGCTGGATTAGTGATGATGGTGCATCTCCTTAGTCCAGTGGCTGTCAACCCCGTTAGCTCGAGCCCTGCTTGTAAAATGTCAGCTCTTAGGTTCTCACTTGATTTGACAACAGAAAAAAATGGAGCAATTCGTCTTGCTATGTTCTAAAAGCCTTGATCACAGTGATATGAAAATAAATTTAAATGGAGAAAGGCATGATATGATGCAACTGTGACTACCACCAAGACAGCCTATGCTGCAAGAAGCATCATCATTCCTTGTAAAAAGGTCGTAAGGAGTCAGACTACATACAGCTTTGGATGGAGTGATGTCAGGCACACTTTACGGAATCAGTTGTGTGCTTAACTACTGTGTTGGATCAAGACCATGTTCAGCACCTTGCAGGATGGAGCCCAACGTGAACATTCAAGAAATATAATATTCCTTTCAGTAGGACTAACTGGGACTACAGAGTCCTGTTTCAG
This sequence comes from Alligator sinensis, assembly GCF_000455745.1. Taxonomy (NCBI): domain Eukaryota; kingdom Metazoa; phylum Chordata; order Crocodylia; family Alligatoridae; genus Alligator; species Alligator sinensis. Next base: position 2,291,065 of record NW_005842038.1, on the reverse strand, counting down.
GAGCCCTGCAATCAGCCTCTGTACAACGCTGCGCACAGTGAGAGAACCAAAACAAGAACAGCAATGCTAATTGGAGGGAAATGTGACTAACTCCATCCATTCTGCTTGAGTAAAGCTAGTTCGAAGGGAAGTCCCAGCTCTGCTGCAACAATTCCATGCAACTTAGGAGCCTCATAAGGACTTAAGTTTCTTAATAAAAAGAGTCTAAGTCATCATAAAACATCCATGTTGGCTATGGAGTTGTTTTCCCCACACTTGTTACAAAATTGAAAAAGTACTGTAATGTTGTAAACATGTAGAGAAGTCTACTCTCCTTCCTCAGGAACCACAGTACTTCTTGCCACTTTTATGAGGGGACAGCTGTGCACTGGGCTGCATTCACAGCTGGGGTCCGTGCAATCACACGAAGGATGAACTGGCCCACTGTGTTTCTAAGCTGGAAGCCTCAGCTTTTACAGATCCTTAAACCTGTCAGGTAAAGAGGGTCAGCGCTATATCTCCTCTGCGCTGTACATTACACTGTACATTGTGTTTGCACGTTCCTCTCCAGAGTCAGGCTGGAGGGATGCAAAATAGGACCTTTGGGGAAAGTTGAGACTTTTCATTAAAACCAACCAACCAACACACACATACATAGACACACACCCCCAAAACACCCAAGGACAGAAAAGTGTTTGGCCCAAAAATCATAAATCTGGGAAGCCATAAACCCCAAAAGTAAGGGGGGGGGGGGGGGGGAAGGGGGGTGTCTAAATCTGCAGATGCCCCCTCAGCCTGACGAAGGGTGTTTTGTGCCCAAAAGCTTGCAAAAAAAATTTGAGTTGGTCTCATAAAAGACACCGGCTTTACCCAAAGAACCTCGCCTGCGGATGTCTAGGTGTGGGACACCCCCGAAGACGCGCGGGCGGGCGCCGCGATGCAGACACACGGGCTCGCGCCCCTCAGCCAGACCGTCTCGCGGGAGAGCGGCGGAGCCCGGGCTTGGGCGCCCGCTTCTCCACGAGTCGTTGCGTGGCTGAGGGCAACTGTGCCCAGATACACACACTAGCCACACACCCCGCCACACACTTCTCCAGG